>NC_085141.1:366759919-366852636 GCF_024139115.2 Armigeres subalbatus | reverse complement strand
TCCTTTGCATTTTTTGGCAATGACAAAACCAATATTGAACCATTTCACACAGGTAACAGAGCTAGAAATATCAGCGAATACCTTTTACATAACTGTTCCAAACTAGAAAATCCTCCTGGTACCATTTTAAATAACCTTTCTGAAAAATTTGTCTCTCGGAATTCTACGATCCTTTCTCAGGAATTCTACTTCCAGAGCGAAGAATTCCTACTCAAAGTTTAAAAATTGACCCTTTGATAATTTTGGAAACTTTCTTTTCTTTAATGAAAACTCATATGTGAATATGTACATTATGTGGAAGATAATGATTTGAAAATTATTGAGGTACATTACCACTTTCCCTTCGATGGGACTCGAACTTACGACTCTCAGTTTCAGTCCCATCGAAGGGAAAGTAATTACCTACAACACATTTTTCAAATAAGACTGCAGCCTACCTTTTCACCTCAAACCAAGTATTCCTTTTTCTTAAATTCTCTGAAATCTTTCTCCCAGATATGTCAGAAATTCTTCTTCAGAAATTCTAGGAGCTCGATAAACAAGAATTTTTGTATTTGTGTAAATTCCTGCTTAGAATTTTAGAATATTTCTTTCAGAAACTTTACTCGCCTTCAGAAACTCGCCTTTCATCCTTTAGAAATTCTTCTACAGAAATTCCCGAATACTTTAAGAAGAAATTATGAGGAATGCCCCTCTAAAAGATCCCTCTCGCTCGATTGTTGAGAAATCCTCTTTCCAGAAATTCAGATGATTTGTTCCAACAGGAGTTTGGAAAATATATCCTCTTATGTTCCTGGTGAATTTTGCACCAAAGGGCGGATAATTCTTCTCTCTGATAACTCTAAGAATTTCTCCCTCACGAATTATAAAGAAATATGGAAAGAAATAAGGAAATCCCCGACATGACTTCTAAAAGTTCTTTACTCAAGATTTACTGTAAAACTAAAGAATTCTAGGGTTTTATCATCCCAGATTTTTATTCACTACATGAATTCTTTGCCTAGGAGTTATAGGTTCTCTTATCCAGAAGTTCTGAGGAATACGTTTCCTAGATTTTCTGAATAAGAAACACCTGGAAAAGTTCCCAGAAAATGTCTGTAGGATTCTGTATGTCCTGCTGGAATTCTCTGATCTGAACTTTTGGTTGATTTTACCCTCATTTTAAAATTGCCGTGTCGCAGCTTAGTGTTTTATAGCACTTCCACAATTATTAATTGAAGGGCTAAGTAGACTCACCATTTATGCATTCCTGCGTCATAAAACCAACACGATTATATTCATAGGCACAGGAAGTAACAAAAACCTCACCGTACACGTAGCACACACATCGTCCTGGACGAAGTCACACATCGTCCTGAACGAAATATTGAAAATTCATTAAGAAAATTAAAGAAAATTTCTGGAGAAACCGTAATGAAATTCCTGATGAAAGTTTGAAAGAATTTTGAAGGAACCTGGTGATTCTTCTAATGGTACTCCGATGCACAACATAAATCATACTTATTGCAATTAGATCTCATAAAGCAAATATTTAACGAATTATTTTTGTCACCCATTGAATCATTTGTTTGAGAAACTGCATGTATCCATTTTACACAATTTCGAGGTACGGACCGAGCCATGCGTTGAAAGTCTCTCTAATAAAGATATAAAAATAATTTCGAGGAAGCAACAAAAATATTTTTGAACAAATTGGTACCGAATCATTCGATTTCTTCGATACAGCTCAATAGTTTTGGAAAAACTCAACACCCTGGGGCACTTTCAGTGCGAAAATGTAAGCAATGCTCATAATTGCTCTTTAAAGTACGTGCACAAATGCAGTCATAAATTCCTAAACATTTTTTCTTTCGTATTTTTTGATAGAAAACGTATTTTTGGACGAGGATTCAGAGTATATAAATATCTCATTTTGACCAAAAATGTTACATTGCGATTTCAAACAAACGGTTCATTTTTGAACGGCGCCGATTCGAGCCGCCGCCGCCGCCGCCGAGGGCAATCGCGTGGCATTAAGCCGCCGCGTTACCAAATTGCGGTCACACCGCCGCCGGCTCAAAGTGGATCGGCGCACAGGTCTAACATTACAGTATTTCACCGGCCAAACAATCGGTATTACATTTTGTGCATCCAGTATTCATATTGTTTGAGTCATAAATAGCGAATTACCGAAAAAAATTCCCGGAGAAGTTTTGGGATGAATTCTGATGGAATGCCTAAAATAATTTAAATGAATTTCGAAAGAATTTCTGGATGAATTTCCTAAAGATTTCCTTAACCTTGATGATAAAATTTCTGGAATTTTGAATAGAATATTTGAAGATGTTCCAAGAGAAACATTCCAAAAGAATTCCCGGAGGCTTTCGATTAATTATCTAACTAGATGGTAAAATAAAGTTCATGTGTTTAAAACTGCCTAGAATGAGCCAAGAAAGAATTTGAGCATTCAATGTTATTAAAATTTATCTACCATTTAAGATTTAATCTTCATAGTTTCAGAATTAGTGACAGTCGCCTAGTACAGACTAAATAAACAGACTAAAACTCCAAAATTTTCCATAAAATAAGACTGCCAGTAAAGAAATAAGATTATGAGTAAAAATAAATATAAAATTTCCACAAATAATGAAATTTCCACAAACAATTAAAATTTTCCACAAAACAAAATGAATTAGAATTTTTAACGCAAAATTGGAATTAAAAAAATCCATTAAGATACAAATGTTTTACGGAAAAAAATTAAAAAAGTCGAGATCAAGTACGAGACACTGAAGACGAACACAGTTGCGGTTGAAATACGTATCTGCAAAGATAAGAAAACGTAGTGAAATTAAATGGAAAGTTAACTCGTCTTAGACGTTAAAAAAACATAAATAAATCAGTATTAGCAATAACAATTACAACATTTTCACAAAATAAATATTTTTTCCGCAAAAAATAAAACTTTCCATGAAAAATCAATAAAAGATATCTAAAATTTCCATAAAATATAAAAACAATAAAACAGCCAACTTCCTTTAAAAAGTTTAAAGTTCATGGAAAATTTTACCATTTTGTTGTTTGTTTCGTATTTTTAAAGGAAATTTTCTTATTTTTATTTTCATTTTTATTTTTTTACGGAAAAATTTTTATTGGAAAATTGGAAAATTTCTAATTCTTCATGGAAATTTTATTTTGCTGCCACTGCCGTTCTACGCATAACTGTCCCATGTATAGGCATCTCAGCAACATGGGAAAATGCGTATATGACGGCAGTTTAATAAAAACAAAATCCTGCTTTTATTCTAAACCACTTCCAATTATCGATTTCCTATTTACCCTTCGAATTTATGTACACTCTAATTTAAAATTTGTAAAATAATCTGTAACATTAAGGTACACTGGGGAAGTGGAAAAAGCGGATAGTGTAAAAATCGACTCGAAAATTGGAATTGTACAACTTTCAGTTTTTACCACACCATTACATTGTGCAAGAATATACTTTGATGCCCACACTAATACTATATTAAATTTTGTATAATACATACACTATCACGGTTAACGCTTGAACTGTCATTTTGGGTTCCGCGAAAGTTAATTTTGCATTCATAAAATCAATTCTAATTTGTACACATTGTCCCTTTTTCCAGAATTTGATTCACAGGTAACCATTACAATACAATGAAACTGTCACATTCAATTTGTAGTGGTTTGACCATAGAAGAAAATAATTTAAAGATTTTACACTTACCCTAGTATCAACACTGAGGGAAGTGGAAAATGTTCTGATCGCATTTTTCCTTTCCTCCAGGGTTTATTTTGAATGAATGAATTAATATGTTCCTTTTATGTTATCATTGTGATTTCAGTGGTAATTGGACTAATGTACATAGAAAAAGTCTGATTAATCCACCTAACGGTAAAAATGCCTTCCACATGTTCTACATTTAAAAAATTTATGAAAAAAAATAGCACCGGTAGGTGAATATATTCCATAATATTTATATTTATAGCAAGTTGAATGAATTTTTTGTGCGAACAAATTGGTGAAGGACAAGTGCTTAAAAATAGAAATAATTTTGTACGTGTTTTTCACATACATTCAAACACGCACACGACACATCCTCAATTCGTTTAACTAAGTTGATTAGTTTATAACACAGTAAGCCTTTCCTTATAAAAAATTATGTTTGGGGCAGACCTATAGATTTACGACACTTATGTTTGAGAAGGCAAAACCAGCCTCCACTAGCTATTACAAGATTTCTTGGGGACCTATTCCGTTAAGCCAATGAAATTATTTGACAATAGATACTCAGAGCAATTACCTTTTATATTTAAGTTATGTAACTACTCAACACAATTGAAGGTCAAGGTAACATGGGTTTCCATTTACCCCATCCCACTGGATTAGGTGAAAAAACAACTCCTAATTTTTAAATTTTTCCATAAATTTCAAGCAACTAAAATGGTATGAAATACCGCACAGTTGTACAAAATTGCTTTTTTGATAACCCATTTTGATCGAATCCATTTAGATCATTTAAACTAGTTTATTTTTCCTTTCCATTTCCCCAATGTACCTTATAACATAAAACCATAGCTCTTCAAAATGTCATGTGTTTATTCAGATAATTTTATATAATCCTGGAAAATTCAGAAAACCCTGAAAAACAGAATTTATATTTTGAAAACGAGTCGACACCTTGAACAGAGGAATCAGCGTGAATGTATGAGAGTGAGCAAAAAGTAAAGCGTACATGTCTACGGCGTGAACAGATTCTCACGACACGAAAATCTCTAATGCCATTTTTGAATGACCTAACACATCAGCTAAATCATCGGATCGAGAACTTTGAACATTTTTCAAGTGCCTAGGGTCCGACGTACCACAAAAGTCTCGAGCATTGCCAGACATCTTAAACCATAATTGATCGCTGATATGAGATGCTGAATGCGAACTCCATGAAATCCGTACAACTGTTGTATAGTTTATTTCAAAATGTCTAATCTACAGTAACATCAGGACGGAAATCATCGTTTTACTATCAGTCGCATCGATGCTCAGTAGGCAGCTTCGTCATAGATTCGTGTTTGTTTTGATCAGACGCTCGGCGATGCGGACACGAGCATCTCGCACATCTGTCAAACTTCCATACCAAATTTACCGCCCGATCTTCAATAGCCGATTGATAATCGAGCGAAAACAATGAATATCTATCCTGGCTGAAATGAATATTTTGAATTGTGGTTTAATTGCACCGATGAGGGATTATTTTCTATATACTAAACAGATGTATATATTTTAAGAATCTGACTTCAAAATATTGAATCCATGCGCAGTATGAAATGATATTCATATTATGATCAAATTGAATATCAATGGTCCAAGCTGAAGATTCATTTTGACACCGCACAAAAACGCTGACACCGAGTCGATGCTTGCTGCTGTTCGTGCACATGGAACTATTCATTCGCACATTCAAATTCGGGAAGGACTAACGCATTGTGTTTTGGATGTCAGCTGTTTGAGTGTAGTTGAACTGACTTTTTCTGTCCCTGAGTAACATCCTCGCAGAGAGATGCTGTGTTTCCTCATTTAGTTTTCATTAACCGTCTCAAATCCTCATATCCTGAAAAAAACATCTGACTGATATTTTAATTTGTTGCTGAAATGCTTATCTTAGGCCGTAATAAACAACATTAATTTATGGCAGAATCACGAACCATCCGCCGAATGAAATAGTTTTTCGCGGAATGAGACCTACAGTTCTGAAAACATGTTCTTTGCAAAATGATTTTAACCTGTTTTATTAATCTTAGTGAAAAAATAAATAGCGCAATCAAACAAGCACCTGATTATCTAGGCGTTCTAAGAAACTACTTTCGATAAATCATCTCATTGCCTATAAATAACCGAACAAGTTAGACGAGCGCATACTCCCCAATGTCCGTTTCTCCCGCAGCTTGACAGTAAAAATACGGCAAATAATGGCCTAACCTTCATTGTTAGCCGTTGACCTCCCGGCGATCGCTAACTAATCGGCGTGTCTACTACCTGTCAACGGGCACCTGCCGTAGTCGTCCATGCGATTATGATGATGATGATGCGATATGATGCTGTTTTATCGATGGTGATGCAATAAGCGACGCAGTGATGCATTTCCTTATTATGCGCGCGACAGACAAGCGATCGGAAATTCAACAGTTCGCAACGTAATCGGCTTTTGTTTGAGGTTAGAGTTCAGTTCGCATAAAGGGAAGAAGACTGTTACATTAATTTAAGACAAACAGGACACCTAATAAAACCTATTGAACAAAATTTTAGCCAGGAATCAGCAACGTCCTTAGACCATATCTATCGATTTCATCCAGTTTTACATTCTTTATCTTGGAGACACGATGTAGAGGGGGGTGAGGTAATCTTTGAAAAATGGGGAGGGTGTGGGGAGGTATTCTTTAGAAATCGATCAATTTAATCAACTTCTGAACCGATTTTTTGGGACACATATCTCTATCCTTAGCAGACGATTATAGATGGGTTGGGACGACTTGGAGAAAAGGGGAGATATGTGGATGGTGTAGGTTATACATAAACGAACAATGCTTGTTCTCTCATATGACCTTCTGCTAATATTCAGTTTCTATTCATTTCACACTTGCTGCTCGCTTGCGGTGTCAATCAGATCTGTATCTTCATGACTTTTCTACTCCCTTTCGCTTTGAGTAGTATAATTATCACCGAAAAAAAAACAATAAATTCATTTCAATGTACATAAATATGTTGAGCATAACAACGTTAATCATTATGTTTGTTGGGCCTAATTCTTTGGTTCTTGGTTCATAGAGATTACAATTTCCGAAACCAAATTCTGACAATAACATTTCTCCGGAAATAGCATTTCTTCAAAAATCAAAATGTTAGCTCCAACGTGAAATCTGTGCTGTTGGGGAAGAGGTCCATGGCAAAACGCCTTTGGGGCTTCCTCTATTTACCGTCATTAATATGTCCGTAAAAAAACTAGATCTAAAATTATGTAGGTTGGGTGAAGAAAGTTTCAAAATAGTGCATGGGAAGGTCGGAAAACCGAAAATTTCCACATTTTGAAGAAACATCTAACATTTTGGCGAGGCAAAACGCCCTAGTGGCAATAACCTACAAAGTACTTGCGTCTCCACGGACTATCCATACTAGAATGCTGATTCGCCGACGCGTGGTACTTTGTTCTCTAGGCGCCATGAAAGACGTTTTGCCTCATAGTTTTCCGCAACAAAATATTACCACTTTTTTGAAATGTGAATACTATCAATATGATTGAGATTTTTGACAATTTTGAATGGCATCAACTAGCTATCTTGTTTAACTGATGCATAATGTAAAAATACCCATGAATAGCGTTACAAATAAGACAATGAGAGCAGTGTTTGCTTAGCTAGGGCATATTGCCCCCTTCCCTACGCTAGCGAAACATGGTCTTCACTCTACGGTTATAGGTGTTTATCAACAGATTACTGCGGTACATAATTCGGGCCAAGTCGTTTTACCAGAGGATGATAGCAACTGAAGTTCGGGATCGATGTGTGGTCTGGGTCGGTCACACCTTACGTAGAGCGAAACGAAATCTGTAGCCAAGCATTAGACTGGAACCCAGCGGAATATCAGTAGAGGCAGACCAGAATGGACAGCACAGCCTTTATTAAGGAATAAAATAGTCGACAGAAATCTAACCTCGTAAGAGGTTAAACTGATAACTGGACATCGCTCAGGATGAAGATCTTTCACCCTTTGCATCACTGGGGTGTACGGGATCCATAAAAGACAGGAAAACCGTATTCGACCAGGAGTCGTACAGACTGAACACTTAACACCTAGCATAAGAAAACGGACAGGACACATAACCCAGTGGACCAATGGAGAATTTTTCGATCACGAAAGTTTCATCCTTACCGACGGAATCAAACATCCTCCCTAACATGCATCTAGACGATTGACGTCGCTAACCGCACCAACGAAGCCCTTTAAGTAAGTAAGTAAGTTGTCGGACCAGTACTGGAAAGGTCGTGATCTTCATAAGACAGAGAGCAAAGTGCTTTTTTCTATTTCATGTGACCAAATGAAAGAATCGTGGGTTCTTTGATCAATTTCGCATGGAAGGCAGTCATAAAAGGATGTTGTGCTTTATTTTCAAATTAAAATTTCTAAGTTATTTTAATAGATATATGCGAAGAATAGTGACTAGTCAATAAATTAATCATACTCCTTTAATTCACCGATTTGAAAGTGGCAATAAACACAAAAATAAAGCGGTTATTGCACTTTCATGCCCTTCCTGGAACAATATTTTTTTGATTTTTGTAGCATGCCATTCATTCTTCTCGTTTCTATACACACTAAAAAAGTCCTGTAACATTAAGTCATTTAAGAATAATAGCAAGCAGACCAAAGACGCATTATTGCGTTCAAATTTTACAAGACTCTGAAAATGTGTGTCCTAAATTTTGGCCAAAAAACTAGTGTATGTAGGGTGACCATACCAATTTCCAAGGAGGACAATTCACCCAAATCAGGCGAAAAGGAGGACATCTGGTCAAAGGGAGGACATCTGGTCAAAGGAGGACTTCGTCGATTGTTAAATTTTAATATGATTAAAAATATTATATTTGTTAGAATTTTGAAGATAAAAGTTTATTGGAAGTAGGTTTTGTAAGTCAGAGCAAATACGGCTTTTTTCTTTTCTAACATTACATCTCCAGATGGAACATTTCCGACTCTCATCATAGTCTACATAAAATACTTTCAATTATAAATTGCAGCACCATCTTTATATAGGGAAGATTTTAGCTTCAACTAATTTTAAAATCAACAGTGAACAACAATTGAATATCATTATTCCACAGAATTTTAACAAGAATATCCAGCAGCAATAGACACCTGATCAAACTGTAGATTATATTAGGAACGACACTACGCTAGGTGAACCATTTTTTTCTTAAATGCAAGAAAAATCAAATATAAGGCGTGTGAATAAGGATGATATCGTTGATTGTATGCCATGTCACAAAGTCCTCAAATGGAAAATTTCAAAACTGTTAGGATTGAACTAAAAAACTTCAAACTGTTTTGATTAGTTTAGATTTCCATTCCATTCTAGTGCGATCGGTCAAAAGGCAATTCGATGGGTGAGAGTATTTCATTTTTCTAATCCATTTCTCACATTTCCTCTACTTTTGATATCTTTGACACCTGTAGTCTGTAACTCACGGATTTATTTTTGATTTGTACATTGAATTTACTCGAAAAAGGAAAATATAAAATGGAAATAGAAAGCAAAAAACACAAACGTGTGCAACGTTTTTTTTGCGAATGGATCTCTTATAATATTGTTTATTAATTTAATAATATTAAGCTAGAATTTCCTTAGAAAAGGTTATTCATGCAATTGTTTTCTTAAAATATCTAAAAGGAGAACATTTTAGCGCAAAGGAGGACATCTGAATTTTAATGGAAAAGGAGAACATGTCCTCATTTAGGATCCATATGGTCACCCTAATTGTATGTACAAAATGGTAAGGCCCAACATCAATCTAACACCAGATCTTGTAGAGTCCCGTTCGATACCACTCTTTTCCTGCTGCTCGGCAGTAGTGAAATCGAAGCTTAACATGTTCTACAATTTCGGAATATGGGAAGCATCAGAATACACTGCATGTTCCTTAACGGCACTGAAGGTGAGAAAGAAGAACGAAACAATATTCTATTGCAACGATTAGCTCCTTGTCCCTTAGTATAAAATAGGTTTAGTTTAGTTTAAGTTGAAAACATTGTAATTCCTACATGGTTCAATTCAACCGGAGGAAATATCAAACTGCTATATCTTTGCCTAATAACTCTAATCTTCTCGCAGTTTTCACATAACATTCTGTATTTAATTCTACAAGAACTAAAGGTATCATGGTTCTTGATCGTAAATGTGCCGTTCAACTGCAAATCACTGTTTTGGATGTTTCTGCATACATTTTTCCATATAAACATCCAACGAGTTTAGCACAAACGTTGACCATTTGGCTGAAATTTTGTCCAGAGCATCAGGGCATCAAACAGAACCGAACAAGAGTGCGGCCCATCAAAAATTTGAAAAAGTGTTTTTGAGCCACCCTACTCCTTTTTTCGCAAACTACTGATCAGGATGAGAATTTGTATGGGAGGTTTTTGGGACCGGGAAGGATCAGGCCCTCATCCCTTTGAAAAGGGACCCCACTCCCATTCTGGAAGGGCTCCCAAATAAATGAAACAGAAATTTCTGCATAACTCAGAACTAACCAAACAAATGGAACCAAAATTGACAGGTGGAAGTTTTGAAGATGATGATGATGATACTACCATCTATTGTAGCAAGGCACCTGCCGATAGCACTTTTATATCTGACAAACGATTTGATCATGATTATATTACTGTTTATTTCATCAGACTCCTGTATAAAGGGCCAAAAAGGGTGGGGTGGTTCCATAAGCAGAGACACTTATGCGAATCCACGGATGAATAAGAATCTCCTTCAGATGAAAGTTGCTAGCTAATACATATTGACGTAGGACTACGTCTGTGTGTTCTATATGGGTACACTTTACGATTCGAAAATCGGGGACCGTCACGAAAATATGATAGACTTTAAACTTTAATATCTAAGCCGTTTCTCGATGGATTTTCAATTTTTTGGACCATTCGATCAAGGATGAGTCAACGCTTCTTGTATTTATTTGAAAATACTGATTTTCAACTATTTATTATCGATAATTGATAAAAGTTTAGAAATAGGTAAACTAACCAATCACGTACATGCATCACTAGCACAGACATCAAAAATCAATCACTTGCGGGTTTGGATCTAATCCTCTTTGAACAAGATTTCACGCATGAGACGCATCAAAGCGATTGTAGGAGCGACACAGCATCGAGGCGCTAATACATTTTCAAGAAAATCCATCGCATTGGTGGTGGTGCTCCAAGTGTTGCTGCAGATCATTCAACCTCAACGAACCAGAAATTCATATGAAAAGGTTGACCATAAAAATAGCACTGTGGCGATCCGCACCAAATTATCAAAATTTATTACAAATTGTGGTGTCAGTTAGTTGGAAAGGAACATTGGGAAGAAAATTGGTTCTTCTCAGGACCAACATTTTATAAAAGAAGAGTTAATTGCGAAAATGGACTGTTTCGGTGGCATCGGTTTGGCGTGGTAGTTTGGTTGCTGTTAGTGATCCACATCCATTCAAATTTATTGCATCATCTCCTCCGACGGGCTATCAAATTCGCTATTTACGATTGAGTTTTGAACTTTGAAGAAAGTTAGTGAACGTCGCTGGGACAGACATCATCTCCCTCCGACGCGCTATCAAATTCGCTATTTACGATTGATCTCATACCCAAATTCAGAATCTTTCGAGAAAGTTTCATTGGATTCTTAAATTCATAATTCTCCAACGGTCCGTTGTCTGTGAAACCCGATCGAACTGGCTCGCAGACAACTTTCTTATATCTAATGAAGTAATCATTAGCCCCGCCCTTCATTAATCGTTGAGGTGCACATTATATTTACACTATATCAGCTCACAAAGGGGCGGGGCTTACGGTTTAATTTATTTAATACAAAGCTGCTGCTCGACGCGCGAGCCATTTTGATCGAGATTCCCTGAAGGCGATGACATCGGATGCAGCAAGCGACACAGCAACACGAAGTGGGCGATGTGGCAATGCTGCAAATTTACACAACGATTGGATGCAGTTAGTGATTGGAATGGGAATTGGGAAAAGAAAATTGAACCGTCTGACATTCCACATTCCACTAAAGAGCTTTATATATTTTCCCCAAAGAAAATTGGTTTCTCAGGGCCAACATTTCACGAAAAGAGATAATTGCGAAAATGGACTGTTTCGGTGGCATCGGGTTTAGCGTGGTAACAGTTGCTGTTAGTGATCCCATTCATTAAAATTCACTACATCATCTCCCTCCGACGCCTATCAAATTCGCTATTTGATTGATCTCTAACCAAATTCAGAATCTTGCGAAAAATTTAAAGGATTCTTAGAATTTGTCATTCTCGTCGGTCCGTTGTCTGCGGAATCACGACCGAAATGGCTCGCGCGCTCGAAAAGCAGCTTTCTTATATCTAATGAAGAATTTCATTAGCCCCGCCCCATATTAATCGTTATAGTGCACATTATATTTACACCATATCAGCTGACAAAGGGGCGGGGCTTACGGGTTAATTTATTAAATACAAGAAGCTGCTGTTCGGCGCGCCAGCCGATCGGAATTCCACAGAAGGCAGTTCGACATTCGATGCAGCGGAGCGACACAGCAGCATGAAGGCGTGGGTGGCACAGTGGCTGACGGAAAATTTCCAAATTTTGGAGTCTTGGCGAAAAATCTTAAAGTGGCGTCGTACAGTTTCATCGCAAGGTGCCTTCAAGCGTTTTGGATGCAACTAGTTATTGGAAAGTCGCATTGGGAAATGAAAATGGTTCTTCTCAGGACCAACAGTTTATGGAAAGAAAGAGTTATGCAAAAATGGACTGTTTCGGTAGCATGGGGTTGCGTGGTAGCTTCGTGGCTGTTAGTGATTCCATCCATTCAAATTTACCGCATCTTCTCCTTCGAGCGCTATCAAATTCGCTATTTACAATTGAGTTTTGCACTTTGAAGATTATTTCGGATAGTCGGATCAACCTTCTTTTGTATAAAATGTTGGCTTTTGTATAAAATCAATGAAGACGCCACCTCAGTGGAAACTATCTCAGGAACCACCCATTGGTGAACGTCGCTCGGACAGATAGATGCCAAGAGATAATGTTTTGTAATATGAAGAAACTTCGTCTTGAGTAAAATTTCTGTTGTTATTCTCGCAACGCATCTTAGATAAACATCTGATACAATTCAAGAATCTTGAGAAAATTTTAAGGATTCTTAGAACTTGTCATTCTCAAACGGTATGTTGTCTGCGGAATCCGATCAAAATGGCTCGCGCGCGGACAGCATCAAATTCGCTATTTACTATTGAGTTTTGTACTTTGAAGAAAGATTATTTCGGATAGTCGGATCAACCTTCTTTTGTATAATGAGCGGTTGGACGAAATGTGATGCAACAGCGGACACAGCACACGAAGGCGTGGGTAAGTGGCTGCAATATATTCCAAATGGTGGCGCTGGTGAAAAATCATAAAGTGGCGGTTGGACAATTTCACGCAGGGTGCAGACAAACGTTTGGATGCAGTTGGTTATTGGAAAGACGCTTTGGGAAAAGAAATTGGTTCTTCTCAGGACCAGCATTTTATGGAAAGAAAAATTAATTGCGAAAATGGATTGTTTCGGCGGCATCGGGTTAAACGTGGTACGTTGCTGTTAGTGATTCTATCCGTTCAAATTAATTGCATCATCTCCTTCCTCCGCGCTATCAAATTTGCTAGTTACGATTAAATTTTGCACTTTGAAGAAAGTTCATATCGGATTGTCGGATCAACCTTCTTTTGTAGAGACCTTTTGAAGGACACCATCCTCAGAAATAGCTGAAATAAAGGAGAAATAAGCAGAATCAGAAGTGGCGTGAAACCAAACCAAATATATTTATTTGCAACTTTGTTTTCGCCCCGATTCAAACTTACGTGTGAAAGTAAGGTTGTGATGTCCCTGACTGAAAGCCAGTCGAGTGACTGTGCCGATGAGTCATGTTAATTCCACGTTTAGAGACTCAAAGTCCATCCAACTGGGAACAACTATTCAACTTCTTGGCACAAATTATTAGGCAAATACCATCAATTTTGAATACTACGTAGTCCTACGTCACCTTGCGTACAACCGATTGGGCTGCACTGAGTGTTTATAATCTAACCTCGTTTCTAGATTGACCCAATAGATGGAGAGAAGAGCCGCCCTTTATCCACGAGATGTAACAATAGGAAGATGGCATTCCACTCTTCCTATCAAATCCTTCAATCGAGTGTCCTGATGTTTTTTTTATGGCATACAGGGTGTTCAATAAGTTCGATTACAAATGTTTGATCATTGTGTTTGTAAGCCCAATGTACATATTCTGCATAAGTATTGGTGTCAGCGTTAGCGTATATATACTAACGATGTATGTGTTTGACATTCTGTCACTTGTTGTTTGTTTATTACGCGTGGTGAAAATGGATTGGGGCATTGTTAACAGCATTTTTGAAGGTCAAAATCATTGCGGTGTACTACGAAACTGAAGTTTTGGGAAGATTGATACTGATGGCCCGGTGATAAGACGGATCAGCCCTACGTGTTCCAATAGGACGATAGCCTTTTATACACGGAAAATGCAATTTAAGCTTATGGGGACAATTTCATCGACTTTTGGACAAAACTTTGTGACCTCGCTTACGGATTTGAACCCTCTTAACTTTCTTGTTTGGTCCTTTATTATGTTAAAGCTGTACGAATACAACGTCAAAACTTGGACCAGTTCAAGACGTAATTTTCAAAATCTGGAACGAAATGCCCATGCAGACCGTCGTGCCGCTTCGATGGATTTCAGAAACGTTTGAAGCTCGTGAAGAAGTTACAAAATAGAGGTCATTCCAGAAGAAATTTACAAACGTTCTATAAAATACTTTCAATGAAATGTAACCGGAAAAGAAATAATTTAATTACAATTTTAAACATTTTTTGAAAGTGTATTCGAACTTATTGAACACCTGTATAATCATATAGTTTCAATATAATGTCGTAAATATATAATGGAATTCTCTCACCAATTTCGATTCGATGTCCTGGACGAGAAGTACATTTCTTCAACGCCAGCTAGTTTTGGCGTTATTTGAAATAGAAAACCAATAGCTCTTTAAGAGATGTTCTGGTTTAGATCGGGGAACATGCTTCTTTCTGGTTCAAAGATCGGAAATAGACTTCTTGATTTCTGAAAAGATGAAATAGAAAGACGGATGGCAATATCATACATAATAACATAATTGTTCAGATTAATATGAATATGTATTCTGACTTTTTGCCTTTCTCATACAACGAACTTTTTTTCAAAACTTTTTTTCTTTTTTTATATCTTGTAATCAGAGGATTTATAAACGTGATAAGTATAAAACCTATATTTTGACAGGTGGAGATTTTGAAGGCAAGAAATGTATCTATGATGGTTTGATACCCATCCTCGCTCTCTCAAAGAGGGGTTCCCATAACAAATGAAAGACATATTTTGAAATTATTATTTTGGCGAGACGAGGTTCGGCGGACAGCTAATCTTCTTCTCTATATAATAAAATGAAATGGTCTGTGTTCTATCCGCATAACTCGAAAACGGCTGGGTGGATTTTCTGCAGTCCTTCACCAGATATTTCGTTAAACTTTCACGGGTTTATGATATTTCCTAATGCAAAATTGCGAGTAAGGTTGAGTAAATCGTGCTAAAATTAAGAATCGTATGGAAATTTCGATGGGCAGTTCAAAACGCATTTCGCTTACTATGTAGGACAACGTTTCCAGGTCTACTAGTTATGAATAAAGTAAGCCCTCCAATTCTATACTGCTGTAATCTGAAAAAGTGATGTTTAAGCATTTTCTAAAATGATGTTAACGAGTAATACTCGTTGAGTTTCAACAGAAAATAATGAATTCCGTATGTTGTTATTTGGCGTCAATTTTTCAGATTACGGCAGTATTGCACAATGATTTTCCTCATGATTTTCATAAGTATTTAAAATGTAAATCATAAGTAAGAGGGTATCCATAATCTTTAGATCCTAGGGAGGTGTTCCCAAAAACCTACGTTTATCCACAAGGGAGGGGGTATCAGAGTCTACACAGACTTGATTTTTTATTTTGTAGAAAACAATCCATTAGCACCTATGCGTAAAATTTCTTTAATTCAACAAAAATTTAATTATTTCCATGAAATCTAAATTTTGGCATAAAGTATTCTAGTTTCCTAAGAAATTCCTCTGTTGAGCGAAAACTTCTTCTAAGTTTTATAAAAAAGCTTTAAAATTCTTTGGAATTCAGAGATTCCATTGGAAAATCTTAAGAATTTTCACAATAACTTCTATGGAAATAAACCAGTTTTTTATAATTTCACGTAAAATTTTTTACGGAAATTCTTTAAATTGTCAAGAGAAAATCTGTGATATGTCCATAGGAAATTTCGTCGAATATACCACGAAAATTATTTAAATTTACAGATTTTTTCTGAATTCGCATGGAAATCTTCGAAATTTCCGAGGAAGATCCGAAAAAATTCTTCGAAAGTTGCATCAAAATTCTACATTTCTGTAGACATCACTTGTCGTAAGACGAGTTTGTACAATCCATTTAATTTTTTCGAATATCCGTGGTAAAATCTGCTGTTTGCACGGAAATATTTCGTAATTTCTCAGGCAATTTATTACTGTCAATGAAAATTATTGTCAATGCAAATTATTCGGAGTTTCAGAGAAATTGCTAAAGTTTCTGAAATTTTCACAAAAAATCTTTACCATTTTCGGGAAAGCCTTTGTAGTTTTCATGGAAAATAATTCAAAAATTTCAGAGAAATTTACAAAATTTCACTGGTAATTCTAAAATTACGACATTAAATTTTCTGGGTCATTTCCTCGGAAATTGATCAAAATTTAAAGGAAATTGAAAAAATCCATTCTGAAACTCGGAAAATACCGGTACTAAAAATTTTAACAGGAATTTACTCGAACGCAAAACTTTCGGGATCCAGAAGGAATCTTTGGATTTGGATGAAGCTTTAGAATTGCCTCGAGAAATTCTTCTATTTTTACGAAAATTCTAAGAAATTTAACCTTCCTAATGCATTAGGAAAAAGTTACACATTTGCATTAGGGTCCATTTGGATCCAAGATCTCATCACGATAAAGAAAAACTCAAATTTCAATCGATTTTCGATCTTTAGGTACCAAACGAAACCTGTGGTTCCAAAACAAGCTCATGGGGTGATTCATCCAAATTGCCTCTAGTCCCGAACCTGACTAAAGAGTAATGTTTGGCACAAATTTTCGAGTTTCATGTTATGAAACATAAAATTGCCAAATATGTACTCTGATGATCTCAACTGTTTGCTATCTTGTATATGACATTTCTGGGAAATTTATCCTCTAGCGGTCATCGAAGAGCCCTCTGGAAGATTCTGAACTTCCGTAAAATGGTCAATTCAAAAGTTCATCCCAGACATTCGCGTTTTGCCTTTCTCTATGCACTAAGTATACGGTGAAGGCTATGATCGCTCAAAACAAACTTTTATAGAAGGCCCGTAGACCCATGATGTTATATACCAATCGACTCAGTTCGGAATTGAGTTGATGTCTGTATTGTGTGTGTGTGTGTGTGTGTGTGTGTGTGTGTGTGTGTGTTTTTTTTTTTTACAAGGGTTAAGGCCATCAAAATCTGCGCGAAGACACCTTGAGCATCCACACTATGCTCGAAGGCGAACAGGGATGGGCTCCCTGACCTGCTAAAATGTGCCTCCGGATAAACCGGTCCTTTCCTCTTGCCTCATCCCCGGACCACGGGATGCTGCGACTACTTCGGGGGGCTGTGCCATGCACTTTTCTAAAATTCCGGCCCTAGCTCGAGCTAGTTCGCCACTGTTGCTGAGATCCACTACTACGTTGTCTCGATCCCTCGGCGGTCGTACCGCAATCCACACTGCTCGAAGGCGAACAGGGATGGCTCCTCCGACCTGCTAAAATGTGCCTCGGATAAACCGGGTCCCTTATCCTCCTTGCCTCGATCCCCGGGACCACGGGATGCTGCGACTACTTCGGGGGGCTGTGCTCATGCACTTTCTTCTAAAATTCCGGCCCCTGGCTCAGGCTGTTCGCCGACTGGCTTGCTGAGATCCACTCTACGTTGTCTGATCCTCGGCGGTCAGCCGCAAGCTTCCTCACTGAATCCTCTGACTTCCCCGGCGTCGAGGGTGGTCCACCGTTCCGGTGAAGGAACTTCCGCACTGATGGTGCCCCGACTCCGGCGGCTATCGCAGGGACGCTTTCGCGCATTGCGCCGTCTTCGTCTTCGGGTTGCAGAGGTGGTCCGACAGTTCCGGTGGTGGATGACGTCCACACTGGCGGTGCCCTATACCCAAGCACTTCCTTCTTCTTTCTTCAGCAGGTTGGCAATTCAGTGCCGAGGTCGGTCCAACGATTCCGGTTGGCAGAAGACTTCCGTTCGCTGGCGCCCGACGACCCGACAAGCACTGCTCACTGTGCTGGATTTCGCTCCAAACCGACGCTATTTGCTGGTCCTTCTCCGTGACGCTGCAGCTCTGCGTATTTGCGTCGACTCTGCTTACTGACCACGTACCTCATCGCGACACATTCGCTCTGCGTATGTTGTCCGCCGTAGGACGTCATTCCTCTACGTACTTCCGCAAACCTTGGGCAATCGAATACCACGTGTTCTGGAGTCTCCTCATGTTGATACACCGGGCAGGATGGCGATGACGCATGGCCACACCGATGCAGATAGTGACGGAAACAGCCATGTCCGGAAAGGAACTGTGGAGGTAAAAGTTCACCTCACCATGCTCCCTGTTCACCCACGTCGACACATTGGGGATGAGCCGATAGGTCCACCTTCCTTTATCCGCATTGTCCCATCCTGCTGCCACTTCACCATAGAGTCCAGTCTCACCGTCTTCCTCACATTTCTGGTATCTCTCCGTTGGTAACACTCGATATCCTCTACAGGGTTATGCAGATTGAATCATCCCTGCGATAACGCAAACTGCCTCGAGAAATGGTTCGGTACGTACTCGCGACTCGAACGGCCATTAGGCGAAACACGCTGTTCAACTTTCTGCTGTTATGTTTCGTCTTGAGCGCAGCTCCCCAGGCTGAGCTCCGTACCTCGTATCGAGGATGCTGCATGCCAGAAGACGCCTACTGCTGCTTTTAGGACCACCACGTTCGGCATGATCCTGCAAAGCACTAGCCATTTTAGATGCCTTTTCGCAGGAATAGTCTACATGGTGTTGAAATTCAACCGGTCGTCGATCATCACTCCTAGATGCCCAAAGCCCGACACGGACGGTATGTTGTGCCCTCCCATGCAAGCTGATCCGCTGGATCTCGCGGCAGTTGCTAACAGCATCACTTCTGTTTTGTGGTGAGAGCGTGCAGTTTGACTCATTCATCCAGTTTTCAACTGCGTCGGTCGTCTCCACCAGCATTTCACCTCTTCCAGCGACTCTCCGGTTATCGTTAGAACGACATCATCCGCGAATCCGAAAATCTTCACGCCTTTGGGCCTTCGTTTAGAACCCGTTATACAGATTCCGCGTCGGCTAATGGAACTTCAGGAACACCTGCGGTAACCCTAATCGACTTCGCCCCGAATTCGTTTCGTAAACCAGGATCCGGTTCTGGAAGTAACTTTCAATGATTCTACACAAGTAGTCAGAACCGCATACCGTGCAGCGCTGCGGCGATAGCCTCAGCTGGCACTGTTAAAAGCGTTTTGACGTCAATCGTTACTACAGCGCAGAATCGATTGCCGCGCCTCTTCTTCTTGCTTTCTCTGAAACTTCAATGACCGTCCTGATTGCGTCCACCGTCGATCTGCCTTTTGGAATCCGAACTGCATTTCGATAAGCCGGTCTCGCCTTCAGTGAACTGCGTCAGCCGATTGGATAATCCTTTCCAGAAGCTTCCCCGTGTATCCAGCAGGCTATGGGCCTATCGATGCTGGATTCCCGGCGTTTCCTGGTTTCGGCAGCAGCACTAGTTTCTGGATCTTCCACCTACCGGAAAGCTTCCATCTCGGGCATTTCTGCAGCACCATCCTAAACAAATCTGGAAACGCCAGTATCGCAGTTTTAGAGCCACGTTTGAATTCCATCCGACCCGGAGCTTTCTTCATCTTCAGACCTTTCGCCAATGATGACAGCTCGTCGTTGATGACTTGCATATCTGCAATGGTTACTCCGTCTTCATCTACGTACGGTGTAGGTGGCCACATCGTAGAATCATGCTGCGGAAGAGACCATCAAGCGATGATCTCTGCTTGTCCGGACACATTTCGCTGGCGTCGCTGGACCCCTGATCCTCGCTGTTAGACCCGATAAGCGTTGCCCGGATCAGCGTCACTTCTCGGCACAACTCCTTGAAGCAGTTGATTGCTGACTTAATCTCCCGTTTGAAGGCCGATCTAGCTTCACGGAAGATTATCTTACGCTCTCTCTGACTGTTTCAGACCTTGCTCTCTGAAAGTTCTTCTGCTCTGAGACACGCAGCACGAAGGTGCAAGAGTATCGTTCACCAGTAATTTAGCCGCCGGCTTTCTCTTGCTCCAGTCTCCTTGGCATCGTCGCATCGCATGCCCTCCAAGAGTTTCTGTCAGCTCGTCCGCATCGAGATTTGTACCGCCGTCCGCTCGAGTGCTTCGATAAAGATCTTTGTCGAAGTCCTTCGCCTTCATTTTCGCCCGTTTTCCTAATCTCCGCCGTACCGTCGGCATTCGTTTCAACACTCCGGATCGCCTGATGAGCACTATGTGTATAGTCCTCACTAACTCTCCGGTTCATTTCCTCACCAGCGACGGACTGCAGAACGTGACGTCGATGATGGACTCCTGCCATCTCTGCGAAATGTACTAACGTTCGTTGCACAGCCTGACGTCCAGCTTTGCCAACGACTCCAGCAACTGCAACCTCTGGGGTTATCAGCCTGCTTCCCCCCACTGCCCAAGCGTTGAAGTCGCCTCCTCTGATTACCGGTTTTCGGCCGATCTGCTCTCCGTGGTGAGTTCAGCATCCGGTTACTGCTCCAAAGTCCATCTTGGGGGTAGCTACCTACACGAAGATCCCGTTGATTTTGAGATAACGAAACCTTCGCTTAGGCTGTCTACCACTTCTTGAATAGGGAATTTGCCCATCACTTGGATAGCTGCAATCCCCGATGAATCCGCCACCCAGTTGCCGTTGTCAGGAGAGGATCCGATACGGTTCAGCTAATATGCCACGTCACACATTGCTTCTGTTGTCGACTGCCACAACGTTGCTGTGCGGTGTCGCAATGATTGAGATTCAACTGGATCTCCATTAATCCCGGCCCGCCATCGCCTTCTTGCTATGCAGGGGCTTGGAAGCCACCCGTCGCTGGTCGTTTCCGTCCTCCGGTTTCAGAGCAGGCATCTTGGTTGCTTCGTAGTCCCTAGCAACGTTCTTCTTCACCACATTTCCTACATAGACCGGATCTATCCGCCTTGCAGTTCGCGCTGGTGCCAAACGCCTGCATTTGAAGCATCGCTCCATCTGCTTGGTGACTCGTGGGCGAATCTCAACGGGCACCGAATCCTACTTTTGCCGCCTCCACCATTTGGTTGGCAGCCTCTGCTGGTACGTATCGCTGCTACTTGTGTGCCACCGTACGCTCTCCTCAGTCGAACCGTCATTTGCACTTCCCCAGCTTGCATTGTAGACCAGTGCATCCCTCAGTTCGTCTTCCGTCGTGATCTCGTAGTCTCTGCACTCGACCACTGCTTCCTGCGTTAGAGCTCTTACGTTACCGTCACTGCCCAATGAATGGCAATGAGGCTCCGGAAGGCCAGCCTTGATCGTGGATCCTTCTTCAGCTCGAACAGCAACTCCCCTTCTGGGTACGCCTAGTTCTCACCCACTTTCTCACCCAAGTCTTTTAGCTCCGGGTCCTCTCTACTTTCTTCAGGATCGCTGCGTACGACGTTTTATCGCTCGCTTCTACGATCAGGGCATCACCTTTAACTCTCTCCGAGGAGAACGACGTTTTTTTCTTGTTTCTTCTGTTCCTTCCTCTTTTCCACATTCTCCTCTGCTGCTTCCTCTTCTCCCGCTGGTTTTCCACGGTCTGCCACTCAGCATCCTTGACATGTTCCTTGAACGCTGGCAAAGTCTTGTACGTTCCGTTGCTTTCTGCCTTCCTGCTCTCCAGGCGAATCCCTTCTCGTTTTTCCGTGCAGTGGTTCGGGGACTTTGGGTGCCTGCTGTGTCTCAACTGCTGTATGCTCCGCGCATCTTTCAGCACCTTTTCAGCTGCTTCGGCTTTCTTTTCAGCGCGATCTGTTCGTGTTCGGCTGCTTTTACGGCGGACTTGTCTTGTCACTAGAAGCTTGATCTTCGTGTGAACATTGTGCTTGTCCTTCACGAAGTCATAAAGCTCGTTGACTCGCTTCCGCACCTCCATCAGGTTGGACCTCCCAATTGTACTCCTCCTGAGTAGCACTACTTTCCGATTTTTGGGTGGACACCTATTCCGGATCCTAGCTCCTGTTGGCCTGCCTGGTACTCAGCAGTCTTGGCCGTACTAGGTACTCGCTACTGCTGCCTGCGACATCACTGGAGATCGCTGCAGCTTCCCACTCTTTGCGAAAGCTATTCGCCCCGCCTGCTCCTTCGTTGTTTGTAGAATTTGTTTCCATGTTAAAGGGTCCCCTCCGGCCGTTATCTCTACCTGTTGTAGATAGTCGCCTTTATGATCCCATGGGTGCCTTTTAAACAGTGAGGTCCATGCAGGTTGACTCGGTGCCTTATAACACCGTGTTCAGAGCCGGATCGGTGTAAATCAGAATGGTGCATCTGAACCTACTACCCACCGGTATGGTGACAGGTTTTGAAGCGTTACCGGAGGCCTGCCAGGTTGTTTATCGGGACAGGTCAGACGAACCATTAGCCTTGCCATTTCAAGAAGATGTCACTCTTTTACTCAGGGAAACAGAATAGCTCGACTGTCAGCCATATACGCCTAGTCCTATCCAAACCGAGAATCGTCAATGTCGTTTGCCGTGACAGTATACCATAATCAGGTCTTACTGGTATGAATCTGATGTGCCAGTTAGCACTCTCTCTTGGAGCTTATGTGCTTTGGCGCGCACGGTCGCTGTGATGATAGGGCCTGCTTGCAGACACATGAGCTTTTATAGAGGATCAACAGAGCCACTTTCACCCCACCACATCTAGACAGGCCCCTAACTCCGCAGTGGCCATGGGGAGTCGTCAAGCCCTGGACAAAGTCCCTACTGCCCCCTCTTTGTGTGTGTGTGTGTGTGTGTGTGTGTGTGTGTGTGTGTGTGTGTGTGTGTGTGTGTGTGTGTGTGTGTGTGTGTGTGTGTGTGTGTGTGTGTGTGTGTGTGTGTGTGTGTGTGTGTGTGTGTGTGTGTGTAAACCACTCCACAAATGTCACTCATTGGCACTTATCCTCAACCGATTTGCTCGCAACAAATTGATTCGACGCAGATCCTCCCCATTGTTTCCTATTTGAAGTGGCCAGATCGGACTATGGGATCGGAGTTAGCCAAAATACAAATTCATACGAAAAATCGCGTAAAAATGTCACTCATTTTCGGACCTTATCCTCAACTCGATTTGCTCAAGCCAAGTTGCATTCGACGAGAATCCTGTCCCATTGATTCCTATTTTAAAATTGGCCAGATCGAACTATGGGATCGAAAGTTATGGCCAAAATACAAAATCATACAGAAAAAATCGCGAAAATGTCACTCATTTTCGGGCACTTATCCTCTACCGATTTTCCGCAACAAATTGCATTCGACGCAGAATCCTGTCCCATTATTTCCCTGTTGAAATTGGCCGTATCGGACTGGGGGATCAATAGTTATAGGCCAAAACACAAAATCATACGAAATCATTATTGTAAAAAATGTCACTCATTTTTCGGCACTTATCCTCAATCAATTTGTCGCAACAAGATTTGCATTCGACAAAAATCCTGTCCCATTTTTCCTATTCAAAATTGGCCAGATCGGACTAGGGGTCAAAAGCGGTGGCCAAAACACAAAATCATACGAAAACATCGTGTAAAAATGTCACTCATTTTTCGGGCACTAATCCTCACCGATTTCTTCCGCAACAAGTTGCATTCGACGCAAAAATCCCCCATTATTTCCTGTTTGAAATTGGCAGATCGGCTATGGGATCGAAAGTTATGGCCAAATACAAAAATCCTACGAAAAAATCGCGTAAAAATGACGGCTCTTTTTTCGCACTTATCCTCAACCGATTTGCTCACAACAAGTTGCATTCGACGTAGAATCCTGTCCTTTTTCCTATTGAAAATTGGCCATATCGGACTGAGATCAAAAATTATACCATTTTTTATGGAAAATCGCTAAAAATGTCACTCATTTTCGGGCACTTATCCTCAACCGATTTGCATATTAAGATATTCGACGCAGAATGTCTTATTTTCTTATTGAAAATTGGCCAGATCGGACTATGGGATTAGATTTATGGTCATACTATTTATTGTGAAAAAGAGTTCAAAAAGATCTAGCGGTGTTTCTGGACAGCAGCATTTCGCTGCCATTATTTTTTGAATCTTTGGAAATTTGAGAAAAAGGTGAAATATTTCTCCGCAAGTTCTACAATATGTCGAAAAATCAGTAGTGATTTTTTTAAAAAGTGAACTAATTTTCAATGATAGTGAAAAGTGACTGGCTTTCCGATCTTTGAGATTATGGGGCGCTTTACACAGAATTATAATATGTGCACAAGAACTCAACCATTTCCTCCTCAAAATGACATTTTTATGTATTTATCAGTTCAAACAAGAAGATGGACCTCGGATATCTCAAACAAATGCTTCCTGATTTTCCACGATAAACGGCTTCAAAATTCGGTGAGATCTTTCCGATTATCCTATCATCCATTTGCCATTTTAGTTCTCCGTTATTTTTGTCTTTGATATTCGATTTCAACCACATTAAGATCTACGATTTGATTTAAGATTTGGAAATGGTGGGTTTTGCCTTGTATTAGCATTTTCTTGTTGTATGCCTAAAACCAAAGACACAACAAACAAACCATAAGCTAAACTCTTCCCTGAAAAAAGAATTAATTAGCTTTTTATTTACATTTTTTGTATCTTTATTAAGGAGACTTTCAGCCCTAGATGGCTCGTCTCCGTCATATTTCCATTATTTTGTATCATTTCAGTGTAACACAAACATTTCTTTATTTAATTACTCTCCGGTTTTATTACCTTTCATTTATAGCTAAATTCAGCTCGGACAAGTAATTTATTGCATATTTTCACATTGAAATTGTTCAATAAAATATGTGAATCAATTCATCTCTAGGGTTGAATCAGCTTGAATTTAGTTGTTTGCTCATACAGACTTAATCGCCTGACAGATCTTTAAACAATATTTCTCGTTGAATAAATGCAATCTAGTTTTTTTTCCTACTTTAAGAAAAAATAATTCCTTCAGGTTACATGATTTCATTCCGCTTATTATTGAGGGTATATATAAAACTTCTCTCTATATAAAAAATCTCAATTGAAAAAATTGGGGGAAGGGACATTTAACATATTTTTATTCTCGTTTCAGAGAGCGAACAATGGCGCTTAAACCTGGGCTAATTAGCCAGGGCAAGCTTAATAGCTGCCCATCCCAGAAATCAACAATGGAGTGACATAAATTTCTTAGCATGATCACTCCCAACGTCCATTCAAACTTATTATATCTGCTTATGATGATACTCCTTAACTATACCCTACCAACCATCCAACTCCTTGACATCTATGAGGGCGTCGGTGAGTCGCCTGGCCTCTCGTTATTAGATGTCATCATCATTCCTTCCTTTCCTAGTAACGGAGAAGATAGGCGTGGCGGCAATGGTAGCTTTCATGCTTTATCATTTGGACCTCAATTGGGTTGCTATTAAATCCCAAGTAGTAATCTATAAGCAGTTGGAGAGCAAATTTAAGAATACATGACAGCTATTGGTATCAATCTACGAAATACTCGTTACAACGCAACACAACGCAAAAGAGTTCAAAAAGTCTAGCTCATTTTTGGCCTTAGACTTCATCTATTCCCCCAAAGCAGCACAAGTTCAACAAATCTGGTTGCAGTACCATATATGACTGAATCGGTCATATATAAGTGACTGTGATTGATGCTATATATGTGCTTCTCAGGTCGCTCGAGATTGCATTCGACGCAGAATCTTGTCCCATTGCACAATGAAAATCCGATTCAAAGGTGGAAAAAATTTATAACTTTCTTCACGAATAACACAGAAGAGATCAAGAGCTTATTCGAAAGGAATTTTGCAAAGAATTAGTGAGTGCTGTTTCATGGACGTGGGACGCTTCTGTATGTAGTTATTGAGCTCGTTTTGCCCTAATGCCCCATATATTTGAGTTTCACTTCTTGTCATTTTATCTTTAAACATTGTTCTAAAATTGTTTTATCTCTTCACTGCGGATCTGAATGGCCACTGAATATATTTTGTTGGTAAAGTTGGAATAAGAGATTTTGAGGTCAAATAAGCATCAAAGTGCATTTTATGCAATTTCATGTATTCTGTACAAAATGATAATATTTACAGATAAGTGTTGATATTATTGTCTCAAAGTGTTGAACAGATGTTGACAAATGTTTGCCAAACAAAATCAATTAAATAAATCGTTTCACAAATTTTTTATTTGGTTATTTATTGAGTAAAAACGATTTTTAAAAAATCTTGTACCGTGCAGTGGAGACGCGCGATGCTACAAAGCATAAGACCATGACTGAGGGTGGCTAGGTTCGATTCGTGTGGTCTAGAGCAATTTTGGATTGAAATGTCTCGACTTCCCTGGGCATAAAAGAAACATGCATCGTGTAGCCCTCATGATATACAGATACAAAATGAGTAACCTGGCTTAGAAACCTGCAGTTAATAACTGTGGAGTGCTTAATGAACACTAAGCTGCGAGGCGGCTCTGTCCCAGTGTGGGGATGTAATGCCAAAAGAAGAAGAAGGTAATGAAAATGGCAAAATAATCATATAATTCATTAGAAATATTGAATTATAGTTTTAGGGAGTCATAGCTCATTTAATGTACTTTTTATACAAAATAGGATAACTTTTCTACGAGCGACTCACAGATAAGGTTAGGCTTATTCGAAAGCAAATTTTCCAGAAATTCAGTGGTGATGTTTACAGACATGATACACTTCTGTGTGTAGTTATTGAGCTGGTTTTAATCGTCCCATACATCAAAATTTTTCATATTTTGATACTTTTATCTTTAAAAATTACACTGAAATTCTGTTTTCCTCTTCAGTGTAGATCCATACATATCACCGAACTTCACTATACATATTTTGTTGGAAAAAGTTGGAAATTTAGGAGTTTGGGGTCAAATACCATCAAACTGCATCTATGTGAATTTTCATGTATTCTGTAAAAAATAATAATAACGAGAAATAATTTACGCTATATATACGCCGAATGATCATTTAGGGTTTATATACGATGATTTAAGACTTATAGCATTGATGTATCTCTGCATATGGTCAATTTTGTCAGAATCTATAGCCTATTGATTATTCAGTTAATATTAGTCATAATTTTTCAACAGAAATTGATACCATAAAAAAACAAATATATCATATTACATCAAAAATGGATTTTAAGGCATTTTGGGACAAATAAGTAACTTCATTAATTATGTGGAGTAAAATGCCCAATAGTGGACCCCTAATTGGAAAATTTTGCTCTTTCTGGTATAAGGAGTGGAAATTTTCAAATATTAACTTTGCGTGATATCTAATATCAAGCTCTGCATCTCCTCTTCACGCATACTTAAAACACTCATACTCGACGTTATTCTTTGAAATTAACATTGTAAGTTGGACTAAACTTGTCCTATAGTAGACCCCCTGAGGGTCCATAATGAGAGGTATTACCCTATAGTCGACACTTCATTTGATTTTCATGTTTCGTTTCAGGACGTTCTTCTTCCCTATTGGACCCCCAAATATTCCTATAATGACACTCTTGTGTTTATTTTTATAGAATTGTAAAAATTAACTAATTTCACTTTTCAGAGCATTTCAATGCATGTAATCAAATCATAGGACTGTAAGGTAGGTTCTCGATGGATTCACTTAGCAAAATTTTCCATTTGTGTAATAATGAAAAAATGTCTGGAGGTCCACTATTGGTTGAGGTCCACTATTGACATTTCACCTATTTAAAAAAATTGTTCTGAGGCCCTGAACCTAGATTTTTTCCAATGCAATCTACGAATATTTGTTATTTTTATAGTATTATTGACAAATTATAATTGAATCAATGTTACTCCATCATTTCTTAACAGAATCTTTGAGCTATATTTTTCTGAAGATTTGGGTAAAGAAACGTCATGAGAAAGAATATTTCCTATCTATTCCTATCTATTATCACATCGACTAATATATTGATTCTTCTAGTTGTGCAAACGGGTATGGTTTGGGAATATTGGCATCGGCACTTTCAGATGCATTTAAAATCGGGTTTTACCCAATAAATCACAAAACAAAACATTTGCGAAATTATTTACTTCATTAGTAATTGTTCCATAAATCATTCAAACTTTATCAATGTCTTAGAACATTTGGGAGAAGTATAATATTTTTATTAATTTTTACAGAATACATGAAAATTCACGTAAAGTGCAATTTAATACTTATTTGACAAAATCCTTAAATTTCAACTTTTACCAACAAGCATGTATTGCTTTTCTATGGATCTATAATGTGGAGGAGACATTTTAGTACTAATACTTAAGATAAAGCACGAAAAATATGATAAACTTGATGTCTGGACTTGGGAAACGAGCTCAATGACTATATACAGAATGTCTCACGTCTATAAAACATCTCTCACTGAATTTCTGAAAACTCCCTTTCGAATAAGCCCTTATTCTATGTGCGTCGTCCGTGAAAATGTTATCCTATTTAGATAAAAAAATACATTAAATGAGCTGTATGACCTAAATCATCAATATTTTTAATGAATTATATGATTATTATTTTCATTATCATGAAAATATCAATTAATTAATACTTCTACATCATTTTTCTTGTTCAGAATCATTGAGGCTATATTATTTCATAGGGAATTTGGACAAATGAGTAAGAAAAAGTATCTCCATCACCTCCCTATCTAGATCACATTAGAACTCAAACATATGAGCTATTCTTGTCTAGTTGTGCTATCGGGTATGGATTAAATGTTTGGCATCGTGCTATTCAAAAATTTTTAAAATCGTTTTTACTCAATAAATAACCAAATAAAACATTTGTGAAACGATTTATTTAATTGATTTTGTTTGGCGAAAATTTGTAACATCTGTTCACACTTTGAGACAATAATATCAACACTTATCTGTAGATATTACTATTTTGTACAATATACTGAAAATTGCATAAATGCACTTGATGTATTTATTTAAAACCCTAAATTTCCAACTTTTACCAACAAAAATATATTCAGTGGCCATCTGTGGATCCACAGTGAAGAAGAGATAAACACAATTTTAGAACAATGTCTTAAAGATAAATGACAAATAGTTTGGAACTCGCAATATATGGGGCATTAGGGCCAGAATACAGAGCTCCAATAACTGTCAATGAGCGTCCACTTTCGATGAACTGACGTGAATTATATTGAAACTGGATGGCCATGATCTGCCTTGACAATTGGGTCAAAGTTTTTTGGCGAAAATAATCTAATTTTAAAACTACAAAATAAATGCCATTTTTGCTCTTATGCTCATCCGATTTGTTTCAACAAATTTGCGTTTGGGAATTTTTTTTATGCATATAAAAATATGAAAAAATAAGACCAATCCACATATTAGTGTTATTTGAGATTTTCCACTTTGACGAACGAAAAGGCACCATCACCGCTAGGAATAATCGGTTTTGATACCATCGTTGCTGGAAAGTTGATGAATGTAAGTCCCAATAGAAGAATAAGTCTGTCAGCCCCCAAATGTTAAGACGGTATTCGATATTCGAGAAAATCCAGTTAAAAAATGGCGTTCCAAGAATCATAATGGCGCTTCAGTTTTCCTGACCATTCTCTGGCGAATTGTGTATGTTCAATAGTGAAGTGCTCAGGACCAAAATACTCCAAAAACAGTCTTGGAATTGAACATCCAAAATCCATAGTCAATTCAAAATTCATCCCAGATATTCGCATTATCAAATCTGAAACATCAATTTACAGGAAGTTCCTTGGATTCAGAACTTTCATAATGCGAGAGGGATAAATTTCACAAGAAAGCGTGTACAATATAACAAATACAGTTGGGATCATCAGAGCAATATTTGCAACAATTTATGTTTCCCAACAGAAACTCAAAATTTGGTGCCAAATTGAGAAGCTCAACGTACCTCTTTAGTTACAGGTTCCCCGGGGACCAAGGTAGATGTCCTCAAACATTGTTTCTCAAGAATCTTACTTTCAAAAGTTAGAAAAAGTCAAATTTTTCAACTTTTTTATCTCATTTTGCGTTACAAAGTTACAGCAGTATTTTGGGTGTGCTTAGGTAAACTATTATTCATGAATGGTAAAGGGTATTCACATGGAAATTTTGATTAAAATTGTAAATTTAATGTAGTAACAGGAAGTTTAGAGATATAAAACGGAAGAATTTTATGAAATTTTCACGGATAGTGTATGAAAATTCGACTCGTAAATTTTGAAATTTCTGGGATGAATTATTCGGAGGATTATTCTACAAATTTGAATCATGAGAAATTAAAATTATAGTTCAGCGGCAGGTGCGTGATTTTTAAAAAGAGGCCGTAGGATGCAAAAAACTCGCAAGAAGGCAGGGTGTCAAATACTTTTCGGCGTTAGTGGCGTTTACGCTGGCAGTTCCAATGGTACTTGTGTAAATTATGTAAACTATATATCCAATTGATTCGAAATCGAATAAAATTAAATAAAATAAATTAAATGAACCACAACGAAGGCCCCAAACATGATTCAGAAGAAATCGGTGAATTCCCTTACAATAAAATGACGTGCGTCTATCGTCATGATCTCTGGGTGATAGATTTTTCAGCAGATCCTACTTCCTATTTTCATGACCTCCATTTACCATTGAAGAATGAGGTCCATCGGAAAGTCCACTAGTTCCTTCGAGATCTACTTTCAGCATTTTCAGAAGAATTATTTTATTTTGTATTAATTTGACTTTGTTTTATTAGATTTTATTTGTATAAGTTAATTTTGTTCTTTATATACATAAATGGATTAAAATAACTGAATTGTAACACGGATTAACGTAAAATAACTGATATTTTGTTGATAACAGGAAGTTTTCGTCTGACTTCAAGAGAGGAGGGGTCTAGAAAAGTCAACGAGAAGTCTACTAGGAGGGCAGGGGAGAGTTGAAATGTGACACAGGACCCTACGGCGTGGTTTATGGTCAGCCCTAGCCGAAAATAGCATCATATTTGAAACTCGAGTTTCCACATATACTTGAACGAACTCATAAGTGATTTTTAAAACTTCTTCTCAGTGAACCCGAATGGAAGAAGCTCAAATCGATGTTTTGATGTTTTGGAATCCTTATTTTGATTCGCTTGTCAGGTGTGACAATGGGTTCGTGAAAGGAATTAATCAAAGCTACACCGATGACCACGGAAGCGGGTAAAAATCGTTCAAAAAGGTCTCTTATATCTCAGTTTTCAGTTCTTCGATATCAACATATGTTTTCTATTTGCTCGAGAAGCCACTCTACACTCTATAACTTTCATCTAGTATTGTATTGCTGTTTTTTTGTTTCCCACGGAAATTTTACTCAGTACGATAGTTTGCTTTTGACGGAAATTGAGTAGTACAAATTAAAGGGAAGTAATGCAACTTTACTCAGTCACTGAGTAGATGAAAGTTTAGCATGTAATCTGAACCCTTCTTCATGCAAACGTCCATTTAGCCCAATTTTCTTAGATATTCTAGACAATAGGAATAAAGTGGATTTGCAAAACAAATTTCAGTTACCTTGCTTTGAGTAAAGCGCTATGGATTGCAGATCCCAGAGATGTCGAATTCGATTCTGGGTCCGGGGCTACGGATGTTTCAGGTTGGAAACATTCTGACCCGGACATCTAACCACATTTAATAAGTTGATATTTTCAACTCATAAAATGTAATTAAGGTGTAATAAGTTTTACTTCCACCAAATAATATATTTTTTATATTGTTTTCTTCATTTCAGTGTTCTGTTGTCGATACACTCCTGCACGTTCCTGATACGTTATGCAATGTTCCTGTACGATATGCGACAAAGTTAGAATACCCATGAAGTAAGTACTGAGAACAAATCCATGCGAAAAACTTCGATCTAATAAATGCCTATTACATACTTATAGTTATGAAATAAAGTTGAACATTCATTTCAAATCAAAGTAAATGTTGAACATTGAGATTAATTCTCTCAACTATCGAATGCGACTACCAACATTGAATCTTGGTTGCACCTGGCCTAATATCTCAAGCGCAAAAGCATTGTGGATAACAAACCGATTCCTATTCACCCATTGAGATAAATCCTCCCTTAGAATACAAACGTGTTAATCGTCAACTTCCTCACTTGTCTTGTTCTATTCTCAAGCACAATTTCCTGGACAAACTGGGGGCATGTGGGTCTACATAGAACTGATTTTGAGTGCCGCACTGGTCATAGACTTTGGTCGTATCTGCACGTGCTCTGTGGAGCAATATCTTTCCTCTCGATGGCTAGCCTGGTAATCATCATACTCGGCTGTATCTGATCAACTGAAATCCAACGAGAATTCAGAAGCATCGCAATTATCTGTGGGTGCTCAATCACATGGAAAGAGCGTACACCGCTAACAGGAGAATCTCAAAGCAGAACTGCGACAACTGCCACTTGCTGGGAAAAGATGCGAAACGGCGCGGAAGCTTCCATGTTCATCTGTTTTTTACAAGTGGTGGGGAACCACCCGCACGTATCCATTCAGGAGTAGGATTTAATAAGCGTTTTTGCATGTTCATGTCTGCAGTCGTGGTTGGAGCAGGAACACCAGCTGTCAACTTGCCGTTTGGGATTGAGTGTTCACAACAACACGTGCGATGTCTTTTGCCGAACGAGATCGCATTGACGACATTGGAGCCACCAGGGCGTACCGCCAACAATCCTTTTTCACTTCAATGGATCACGATATGTCTGGTTGCCAAACTTCTCCGTGGGGTGACCCACATCATTCGGTTACTTCAACGAACCAAGTCCTCGCGACACAGCGGTCAATCATACCTCGCAAATCCCGGAATATGGCACGCCACGTGCAGGAAAGTATTCCACGCTTTCCAGCTGTCCACATTGATCGCTGATCTACAAATTTCCCGATCGATCGAAGTACGATGGCAACATTCTGAAGGACGCCTGCGGGTACCGAACCACCGGTTGACGCTTCTCGACGATGACATCCAACGACAACTAACAGTCAACGAGCGACACGCCAACAGTAATGGCGAACAGTGGCGGCGGTACCATCGCAGCAGCAACAGCGGTTCAACAGCAGTCCACCGAGAGCACCGGATGCCAATGATGGTTTTCCTGCCATCTGCCGCCAACAGCTATTTCCGTCAATGCGGACGAATTCGATCCGAGCAGACCACTACACGGGCTCGAATCTGTCTACGCTCACTACGACCGGTAGCGGCGACTTGGCTACGAGGTGGAAAGAATACTAACATTTTGATTTGGAAGTAACCCTAGCTGCGGGACGACGTTTCGATGAGCGTGCCGCTGGTGATCGGTTTTCGAAGAGTTCGAAGAGCGGAACGGATCCTGCAGCGGAGGAAGGAACGTTGCTCATCATCTATGAGAAGAAAGTAAGTGATTTTCACATATTATGAGCTTACTGCTTGCTTTGCGGTGGCGAAAACTGTTGATCTGATCTTTTAGAGTAGGCGTGGCCGGTGAATATTATGCGCTATGAGTTTGAAGGAATACTAAATTTGTTTCCTGCTTCATCGTAATGGGACTTTGAACAGAACTTTCTTTTAAGGTTTCATCTATTAACTAATTGATGCATTGTAACGCGTCTTTATATAGACCCAGCACACTACTTATTGAATTTGGTTAGAATTTGCCTGTTTCTCTAGTATCCATCTTTGGAAAATGTCGATCACACTTTGTACGGATACACAATACGTATTTGTGGTTCAACAGCAAAGGGTCACCGATCGTGATGGTGCTTAGGAGATGGCTGGCTTGCCTGTCGATTTATAACGACGAGTATGACTGCTCTCTCAAATTCGAAAATTTGTTTGCTTGAAAATTAGAATAAACAGATTTTGGAAATTAATTCAGAGCCACGATCGAAAATATGGCTTAACCTATCCATTGTAACGTTTATATTTATATATTTACTCTTTCGCAGGATCTAGAAGAAGACAAATCCGAACTGAATCAAGTCACCCTGCCATGCCGCAGGCTGTAGCCAAAGTGACGCCATACCAACATCTAAGTAAAGCTGTATGGAAGGCAGCAGCCATCCCAACCAAGTTCGTCCGTTTGCCATCCAACGCTGCTACTACTCACACGCTGACGTGAGACAAAACTCCACAACTAGCGCGCTTGGAATGTCTGACCAGATGAGCGAAGTAGCGGCCAAATCAAGTCCTAACCTAAAAGCGATTAGCAAAAGTGCAAACGTTTTGAGCAAGCAAACAAAAAAAACAATTGATCATTGTCCAGTAGGGAATCAAAAGCGAAGCAAAACAAAAAAATGTGCAAACAAGTGAATAAACGGCTGTATAAAACTGCAGCAATGCGACGAGACGCAAACTCAAACGAGACTGAAAACCGTATCAGCAAAAAGTAAACCAAAACAAACAAGAGAACAAAACAAATGGCTAAAACTAACTTGACGATAGTGATGCACACAATTCTTAACAGTTATAGCGAAGTAATTTCGCAATAAAAAATCAAAACGACAATGGCTGACCGTTTGTGTTCCGAGATTTGAAATTCGAAGGTAAATCGAAAAAGTAATAGTAAACTAGAATATAACTGAGGAAATAACTGACACAGACAAATATACTGCAAGCGTTGATGTATTTATTTATACTATACGAGAAGCTGAGATGTAGACAAGTAGGACAAAAGGCTCGAGAAGCGATAGAAAAAGAGAATGTATTTTAAATGTACTAAGAACTACATGTCCCCCGGGTAAGTGCTTGGCTGTACGAAGGCGCAAGAAAAGATCTCTAAGTTTTAATAAAATTAAATCTCTAGTAGTTCAGTTGTTACATATTTCGTTTCCTGATCGATGTGAGTGTTAGTTGTTTCAGTTGAACCATATCACAAACCTTCTGTTATGTTCATGATTTATGCCAAGATCAGAAATTCCCCGTAACTGCTGGTGAACGCTTCTGTGTGTGTGTTACCATGCTGTAATACTGACATGCCATAATTCGCTTCTGGCAAATCCTGACTCAGCAAACGTTCCCAATATCCAACTTCATGTGGTGCTCTATGAGGGTGTCCTAAGATCCAGGGGTCTCTCATAAGTAAGTAGTTACACTCTAACATCCTTCATAAGCTCGATATTCATCCACGAAAAAAAAGCAATGAAAATGGTTTGATTCATTCTTTATTTTTGTGATTTTTCAACAGATTTTTAGCAAAAATAAGCAACAGCGAATTGATGCATTTCTTTGTTTTTGTGATGAGATGCATATATGTTCAGTAAGATGGAAAATGGAACAATTACCCTACTAAAGCAAAGTATCAACCCAATGACCCACTCCTCCTGCCTAATGTGTGACAAATCACTGTATTTAACTCTCAACGAATATTGGAGTTTTATCGTTGGCACACTTTCGCTTGAGTGTTATCATCAACCAGAATGTGGCATTAGCGCATCTCGATTCGACGTATTCTATCGAGTCGAATATGTTTGGCATTGCAGCTTTCGATTCGATCTCGACGACTCTCGTTCAGTATGCTCGAGAAGTACAAATAACGAGATAGTTTTGGCATTATGGATACTGGATAGCACACTGGAAAACGGCTCAAGTCAATGAAAGACTCGATCACCTTTTGGCTTTCGAGAGATGTTGTTCGAGGGCGATTTGTTCACTAAAAGTTTTTAATTATTTTATTACTTTCTTTAGGGAAGAAAGTAAGTGGTTCATTTTGTATCTTAGAGAAACAATGTTATTGTATACCTACTTTCTAGGATTTTCCCAGACAGTACTACTCTCTAATTATCGAAATCCGCGTAAAAACGACTTCCAACTAAAATCTTTGTTTCTGGCGGTTTTCGTCGATCACGTCACGACGTCGAAAATCGATGGTGTACCTTTTAAAATCTACGTTAAAATAGTTAAGTTAAATAAAAATAAGAATAAAAACGCCAAAGAGAGTAACCTTAAGTGCTTTAACTAAAAACACATGGATACATCAAAGTAACTAAGCTCGAAGCTTTCTTGCTTTTAAATTATTTAGCTGAAAATTGGATCTGTAATGCAAATTCGAGTAAACATAAAGCTTAAAATTTGTGTCAATATCTCAATTTACAAAACATATATCATATCGGCATAATTTTCTAATCGAGTTAGCTGCTCAGTAAATAATATTCCTTTTGCGAATAGTCATTGACACAATTTGCTGTTATAAATTAACTTTGACTTAATTCATGTCCTAAAGGATGCCTTTCAACAGGCAACATGACTACACACGATAAATACTCTTGTTCTCTCTGTTTACTCACATTCGCCATGCGCTGAAGGTTGTGCTCTCAGCGGGCAGCATACTAAACTTACGAGACAGCTATCTCTTATTCTCTCTCGTTTTACATTTCGTTTGACAGAACATACTCGTTGAGCTAGTACAGCACCATTTCGAAATCTTTTGCTGCGACTGAATGAAGTCGAGAGGAAATACATAATACCACGAATTTTTGAATCAGATACAAAACGTACGAATCAGGTGGATTCGATTCGATACACAATGCCACCCAGGACGCACAGACGAAAGCATTTTGGAAGCCCCTAGTCCTCACCAGTGCGAGCTACGATCCAGCGTTCAGCACAGTCTACCTGGTCCTGAAGTTAGAAGGGGCTTGGGGAATCTTCCGAATCAGCTTCGACGGCAGATACGACTACATTCACGAGACCTCCATCGACTCCTAACGGCCATTTTTCGTAAACCAGCAACCTCCTGTCAATTACGATGACCGCACGATAATAAACTTACTACCCAGTTCCATCAAATCATCCCGGACACGTCCGCTTTTAGACTCTTCGTCCGGTATTCGCCCGTCGGAGTGGCTAATCTGAACCTCTTACAATCATCACGACGTCCAGCGCTGACATTTGCAATTTACTACCAGTGTTCGGATAGAAACCAGTTTTTTTAAGCGATCCTTTTTGGTAGCATCTAAAACAAATTTATATTTTTTATTGTGAAACTCAATTTCATATTTTAAATAACTTACAACATTTGGTTCCTCCCCTTTCCACAACAACAGTTTCCTTAGAATTCATTGCAACCCTTTCTGCACACTTCCTCGGCCCTTGTTTGCAACAAAGCTTCCGTTCCTGTGTACAATACCATTATTAGATTCTCGCATTTCATTTATGCTATTTTTACTTTGTAATAGTTCAGAATAATAATTATTTTCTATTGCAGGTCCAGTGCCGAGCCAATTGTACTATGTAACCTTAAATGACAAATTTCAATTATAAATCAATTTATCTACAAACATTGAAATCTTTTACTTTGTTCGAAAATATTCTCCAGTTTATGTTACCTCTTCCTTCCTCCTATTAATTTAAAATTCAGAAACAGCACTAATAATTTTCACTATCTCAATATAAGTTGTTTTTTACTTTTTCATTCAATGCTTCCTCTACATCATCTTCTCTTTCAGAAGTGCAACAACAAACGATACAAGTGAGCCAAACAAACGGTATGCCAACAGCTATCTTCTACCTACTGTTCTAGGCATAGGTAGGCTACCTGGAGCCACTTGCGGTGTAACAACCAGAATATAGGCGGTATGAATAGCAACCTATAATCAGAGACCGGCGAGATTGAAAAACTGTCGAAATGCACGTATGAAAATGCAGAAATCGTAAAAATAATACTGGCAGCAGCTGAACTTTTGCTTGCTTCTTATGGATGCAAAAAGTAAACAAGTCGAAGCGAACCACTTTTTGACGGAATTCGATTGGAAACAAGATGGCGTCTTCGCCGATCTCTTATTCCTAGTATTTCTAGGTATGAATAGTACCTCATCGATGAGTACGCAATCCTATCAATCTCTGATGAGCTCTATGACGTCGTCGTTCTCACACTTGGCTCTACCTACGAACAAATCATATTCAGTCTTTGGCGCAATTGGGTACGAAGTAATTCCCGATGTGATCACAACGACTAATAGTCAGTTAATCCACTAAGTGGCGTGTATAGCTGACACAAAGCAGAAACTCGCCCGATTGAAGAATATTCCTGGAGCTGTTTGAGAAGTATGGACGGCACAATCGACAGTAGACCACAAATTATTTATCTGGCAGTATACTTACCACCAGATCGCACGTGACAAAGGAGATGTGGACTCATTGTCGATCGGTTTCTGAAATTAAAGTAAGCGCACGCTACCGAGCGAGATCATCATTTTGGCGATTTCAATTTGCCCGGTATATCGTGGAGAACCTGTGGTAATGAGCTTTCTCTGACCGAATTCCATGCATCCGGCGCGCAGACCGCAAGACAGGTTACACTAGCAACGTGAAGCAAATCAATAATGATGGTCAGCAGGAAACAACAGACTCTTGAATCTTTAGCTTTCGTTACCTTACCAGACGTGGCTCCATCGATCTGCCGTGCTCCATTTCGCTGGTGAGATCGTGGCTCACCCTCCTCTAGTCGCCACCCTCGATAACCAACTTCCTGTGATTTCAAGCCCTGTCCCGCGAGCGGTCTACCACGACTTCAGAGCATTGACTACCGTTCATCAACTAATCTGCTCTCTACCTTGAGACAAGGATAGTAATCCCTAAACTGGGAGAACCGCATCGCCAGAATCTGCACTAATACCTTCACAAACGTACTCATATCACCATTATGACGACCGATTCCGAAGAGAGTTTCGGACGAAGCAACGGATCCCATGACCCAACCGAGGAGCCGCCTATTGAAATCAAAGAAGCGGCTGCTTTACGAAGTACGAAGCATAAAACGCTGCTCAAAGGACGATATACTACCTAAACCATCTGTATAAGGCGAACAAGTAAACGTTGTTTTTTGCGCTACCAACAAGGTATTCAGAGCTGTCGCTAGCCAAGCAAATCCGTCTTCCATTACCTTTTAGAAAACAAGCGCAGAACACCGAAGGATAATTTGCATGTTCACGCCTCAAAAACAGAACACTGAATCATGATCGTTTATTTTCAGACTCACTTTATTCCCCACAAGCGCAAATTGAAATCTAATCCAAAATCATTTTGGGCCTATGTCAATCAATCGTTGATGCTGCTAACCAATTAAAAACCTCCTACAATCCTGGACCCGACAGGTATCCCAATCCCATCTGTGTTCCTCCGAAAACATCGAGTACCTTGCGGCCCTTTTCAAAAACTGTTCCAACTATCACTTTCTGCTGGAGAATTCCCAGCTTGCTGAAGGCTTGCGCTCACAATTTCCTGTCCACAAAAGGAACAAGCATGAAGTCAGTAACCATGGAGTGTACGTACTTTGAAAGTCTATCTAATAGTGGTGCTTGGGTCCGCTTGCATCACTGTAAACAATATTTAAGCGTTGATTAACACGGCTTCAGTCGCTGGACGCTCTACGACAACCTCAACCTCTATATGTCTTACACCGTACATACAGGTGCTGATAGATCGAGAACAGACCAATGTAATTTACACTGACCTTCAGTAGCCTGATTAATACCGAATAATGGCTCAACGACCTTGCCGATCGCTCCTCCTCGGCAGGTTTAGTATCAACTTAACAAAAAACAAATCGTTGGATGTAAACACGGTGACTCCTTAGTTTCCACAGGTAGCCGGGCAACCAGTGGAAATGTTAAGCTTCCAATATCTTGGTATCCAAATAGCATCAGCGGTACCAAGATCGACATAAACGCACGGATCCAAAAAGCAAGGGGCCGCTTTGCGAGTTTAAATATCTGGAACAGGCAGATAAGTGAACGCACACAATGCAATTTCAAACTCTAACGTGAAATCTGTGCTGTTATACGCTAGCGAAGATGGCGTGTATCAGTGGAGACACTCAACGCATGCGGTGTTTCATGAGACAGATGCTGCGAGAGTATATAATTCAGGCCTGTGGCCTCACAGACTGGATCTCAAACAACAGGCTCCATCGTCGTTGTGCACAGATCAATAACACGCAAATTCGGGATCGGAAGTGGGGCTGGGTCGCGACAATACTACGTGGGGCGAAGACAAATCTGAAGCAAGACATTAGACTGGAACCCAGGCGGACATCGCAGCAGAGGCAGACCCAGAGCAATCATGCGGAAAGCCTCAATAAAGAACATAAAGAAGTCGACCGAAATTAACCTGGCAACAGGTTAAAGCGATATCGCGGCATCGCGTCAGGATGGGCGAATCTTTCAAGTCGGCCCTTTGCCACCGGAGGTATGTACAGAGATCCAGAAGTAAGTAAGTATCCAGTAGCCTTCGACAAGCTGAATCTGCTATAGCTATCGCTTTAAAATTGGACAGACTGGGTATCCGCAGTCTGCACGCTGGAACCACTCACTTATTTAGTATGAAACTAACGGTTACTATTGGAGACTCTTTTCAATTCTTCTGCAACTTCAGGTATTCACAAGGAAGCCATTTAGGTTCGTTGGTTTTCCTCCTGTAGTTTTAACGACGCCAAATCTTGTAATTAAGGATCACGCTTATCTTATGCCGACGACCTAAAATGTTGCTCCGAAGTACGATCCGTTAATGACTCACCACAATCTTAATAACAGCTTCAAGTTTCGCCGAGCTGGTGCACCTCAATCGTATAGGTAATCAGTCCTGGAAAACCAGGCTCCATCTTTACAAGGGAAAAAGAACGGCAATATATTTTCGTACAGTTACTGAGACAGATAATCGATCTATAACTATGTGAAAAGACCTTGGAGTTGTTTTACCAAATTCCCAACTTTAGCTCCAGTTTAGCCAGCACATTTTACTATAGTCACTAAAGGCGCACAGAACGCTGGCTATTTTCCGCATGGCAAAAAAACTTTTTGATATATCCTGTTGTCTGAAGTCGATCTACCCTTCAGTATTCGGTCAACCCTGAATTTTTCCTCACTACGACGAGATGGTACGAAAGATTGAAATCTGTTCAGCGACAGTTCCTAAATTGTCCCTTCGGCGTTACATGGCAGATCACTTATCGCCTACCCGCTACGAACACCGAATAGCCGCATTCACCTGACACCTCTCTTCACGAAGAGACACTGCAGCGATGTTTGTCGCTGACGTGATAAGCGACAGAATAGACTGATCGAGCCATCCTGGAGCAGATCAATATCAACGTGCAGCCTCGTACTCCTGAGAACGCAGCAGATGTTAGGATCACTCCTCACGGAATCAAGCAAAGCAAATCAACAACAACTGACAGTTGTGCCGCCTAGCGTAATCGAGTGGTGTGCTCGAAGCGCGAGCCACTGAAACTTGGATTCCGTAGGGAGTGGCTCCTTAAGACTCATCATACCGTCCCTTTGGTGCAGAATGAATGGAGCAGTTATTGGAATTAGAGAACATTCAACCGTTCTCTTCGATATACTTTAAGTCAAACACTCGCCACGAATTCCAATCCTTTTCTCTTGGTAGATTTAATTAGAGCATCTAGATACCATCATGTAACACATCGAGCGATTTTAATTAATTATATCCTATTAATATACATTAGGGTTAAAAGACTGATGATTTATTCTACAAAAACAATACTTAAACAAAACATCAGCTTTTTTTCCTTCCAATTTAAGGTGAAGAAATGGTCTGTTAGCAACAGCCACTTTGGTGCATCAGTTGACCGCTTAACGAAACATTTAATGAATAGTTTTAAAATCAGGAGGAATTAGGTTTAGTTGATAATTTATTAGGCTGAACCTCTCAAAAGTATGTTGTTCAACATTAACTCTGCCTACTCAAAAAGCTTCGATTTGACGAAGATGTGGAGCAACTTTTAACAGTTGGCGAGCTTGATTTGATTTTGTTTGAGCCTAGACGGGGTGGTCAAAACCCTCAAAAGTTTTTGAGACCTGTGAACGAGTTTCTAAACTCCCCTTTTGTTGATGGGATGCTCAAGTTGATAACTTCGTCTTTCATACGTTGTGTGTGGCCGACTGGCCAAATGATAATCCTTATGGTCAAGACCTGTACAATGCTCGTGGAGGACCAACGCAGAACTAGGTTCTCGTAGTGTTGCGTATCAGCTATATGGCAGGGATACACCTACGGATAGCTGCTGTCATCACATTTTACTCAGCCATAGCAATACGTAACTTCTAGCCAGGAAATTCAGAGAAATTCGAAATTTCTAAGAAATTCGAAATTTCCAAGAAGTCGAAAGAGGTTCCAAAGAAATTCGAAAGAATTTCCCAAGGAAATACGAAAGGAAATTTCCAAGAGAAATTCGATAGGAATTTTCCAAAGGGAATTAGGTATTTCCAAAATTCGAAGAATTTCTAAGGAAATTCGAATGAATTTCCCAAGAAATTCGGTAACAATTTCCCAAAAAAATTCGAAGAATTCAATCCAAAGAGAATTCGAAGAATTTCAAGTAAATTCGAAAATTTCACAAGGAAATTCGAAGAATTTCATAAGAAAGGGGTTCGAAGAATTTCCCAAGGAAATTCGAAAGGAATTTCCCAAATTCAGAAAAATTTCCCAAGGAAATTTGAAGAATTTCCCAAGGAAATTCGAAGAATTGAAGAAATTTCAAGAAATTCAAAATATTTCCAAAGGAAATTTGATTTGAAATTGAAAATTACCAAGAAAATTCGGAGGAATTTCCCAAGGAAATTCGTAAGAATTTCTCAAGGAAAAGTCGAAGAATTTCCCAAAATCGAAATTTAAGAATTCAGAAAATTTCCCAAAGTGAGAATTTCTGAAGTCGAAAATTCAGAAGAATTTCCTAAAAGAAATTCAGAAAATTTTAAAGGAAATTCGAAGGAATTTCCCAAAAAGGAAATTAAAGAAGGAATTTCCAAAGGAAATTCGAAAGAAATTTCCCAAAGAAATTCAGAAAATTTTCCCAAAATTCGAAGGAATTTTCCAAAATTCAGAAGGATTTCTAAGGAATTCGAAGATTTCCCAAGGAAATTCGGAGAAGGAATTTCCCAAAAGAAATTCGAAGGAATTTCCCAAGGAAATTCGAAGGAATTTCCCAAGGAAATTCGAAGGAATTTCAAGGAAATTCGAAGAATTTCCCGAAATTCGAAGGAATTTCCCAAGAAGGAAATTCGAAGGAATTTCCCAAAATTCAGAAGAATTTCCAAGGAAGAGTTCGAAAAGAATTTCCAAAAATTCAATTTAAAAGGTCGAAATTTCCCAAGGAAATTCGAAAATTTCCAAGGAAATTCGAAGAATTTCCCAAAATTCGAAGAATTTCCCAAAGAATTCAGAAAATTTCCCAAGGAAATTCGAAAGAAATTTCAAAAAGGAAATTCGAAGGAATTTCCCAAAGGAAATTCGAAAATTTGAAATTCGAAAATTCCAAGGAAATTCGAAGAATTTCAAAGAAGTCGAAAATTTCCCAAAAAATTCGAAGAATTTCCAAAGGAAATTCGAAAAATTTCCAAAGGAGAGTCGAAGGAATTTCCCAAGGAAATTCAGAAAAAGATTTCCCAAGGAAATTCAGAAGGAATTTCCCAAAAGAAATTCGGAGGAATTTCCCAAGGGAAATTCGAAGAAATTTCCCAAAGGAAATTCGAAGAATTTCCCAAAATTCGAAGGAATTTCAAGGGAAATTCGAAGAATTTCCCAAGGAAATTTGAAGAATTTTCCAAGGAAAATCGAAGATTTCCAAGGAAATTCGAAAGGAATTTCCAAAAGAAATTCGAAGGAATTTCCCTAGAAATTCGAAGAATTTAAAATTAGAAGAAATCTTCCCAAAGGAAATTCGAGTTTTAAAAGAAATTCAGAGAATTTCAAAAAAATTCGAAGGAATTTCCCAAGGAAATTCGAAGAATTTCCCGAAATTCGAAGAATTTCCCAAAGAAATTCGAAGAATTTCCCAGAAATTCAGAAAAGTCGAAGGAAATTCGAAGATTTCCAAAAGGAAATTCAGAAGAATTTCCCAAGAAATTCGAGAATTTCCCGAGGAAATTCGAAGGAATTCCCCGAAAAAATTCGAAGAAATTTCCAAAGGAAATTCGAAGAAATTTCCCAAGGAAATTGAAGGAAATTTTCAAAAGTCGAAGAATTTCCCAAGGAAATTCGAGAATTTCCAAAGGAAATTCGAAGAAATTTCCCAAGAAATTCGAAGAATTTCTAAGGAAAATCGAAGAAATTTCCCAAGGAAAGTCGAAAATTTCCCAAGGAAATTCGAAGAATTTCCCAAAGGAAATTCGAAGAATTTCCCAAAAGGAAATTCGAGAAGAATTTCCCAAGAAATTCGAAGAAATTTCAAAGAAATTTCCCAAAATTCGAAGAATTTCGAAGGAAATTCGAAAAGAAATTTCCAAGGAGAATTCGAAGAAATTTCTAAAGAAATTCGAAGGAATTTTCTAAAAATTCGAAGAATTTCCCCAAATTCGAAAATTTCCCAAGGAAATTCAGAAGGAATTTCCCAAGGAAATTCGAAGAATTTCCCAGAAATTCGAAGAATTTCCAATAAAGTCAGAAAAATTTCTAAAGGAAGTTCGAGGAATTTCCCGAAATTAATTTCCAAAGAAATTCGAAGAATTTCCCAAAGAAATTCGAAGGAATTTCCCAAAATTCAATTTCGAAGGATTCAATTCGAAGAATTTCCCAACTGAAATTCGAAAATTTCCCAAGAAATTCAGAAGAAATTTCCCAAGGAAATTCGAAGAATTTCCAAGAAATTCAGAAATTTCCAAAATTCGAAGAATTTCCCAAGAAATCGAAGAATTTCGAGGAAAGTCGATTCCAAGGAAATTCGAAGAATTTCAAAAATTCGAATTTAAGGAAATTCATTTCCCAAGGAAATTCAGTCTCAAAAATTGAAGAATTTCCCAAGAAATTCGAAGAATTTCCCAAATTCGAAGAATTTCTGAGAATTCGAAGAATTTCCCAAAGAAATTCGAAGAAATTTCAAAAGAAATTCGAAAATTTCCCAAGGAAATTCGAAGAATTTCCCAAAGAAATTCGAAAAAATTTCCAAGGAAATTCGAAGAATTTCCCAAGAAGTCGAAAAAATTTCCAATCTCGAAAAATTTCCCGAAATCTCGAAGAAATTTCCCAAAATTCGAAAGAATTTCAAGAAATTCAGAAGGAATTTCCCAAATTCGGAATAATTTCCCAAGGAAATTCGAAAAATTTCCCAGGAAATTCGAAAAATTTCCCAAATTCGAAAATTTCCCAAAGGAAATTCGAAGAATTTCCCAAGGAAATTCGAAGAATTTCGAAATTCGAAGAATTTCCCAAGAAATTCGAAGAATTTCCCAAAAAGTCGAAGAATTTCCAAAGAAATTCGAAAAATTTCCCAAGGAAATTCGAAGAGATTTCCCAAAAAAAGTCGAAGAATTTCCAAGAAAGTCAGAAGAATTTCAGGAAATTCGAAATTTCCCAAAAGAAATTCGAAGGAATTTCCCAAGAAATTCGAAGGAATTTCAAGAAATTCGAAAATTTCCAAAGGAAATTCGAAAATTTCCCAAGAAGTCGAAGAATTTCCCAAAAAGAAATTCGAAATTTCCCAAAAGGAAATTCGAAGAATTTCCAAAATTCGAAAGAATTTCCCAAAGTGAAGGAATTTCTAAAAAGAAATTGAAGAAAATTTAAAGGAAATTCGAAGGAATTTCCCAAAGAAATTCGAAAAAAATTTCCCAAAGAAATTCGAAAAGGAATTTCCCAAGGGAAATTCGAAAAAAGGAATTTCCCAAAGAAATTCAAAGAAAGAATTTCCAAGGAAATTCGAAAAGAATTTCCCAAAAGATTCGAAGGAATTTCCAAAAAGAATTCGAAGAATTTCCGAAGTCGAAATTTCCCCGAAATTCGAAAAATTTCCAAGGAAATTCAGGAGAATTTCCCAAGAGTCGGAAGAATTTCCCAAGTCGAAATTCGGAAGAATTTCCCAGAAATTCGGAAGAAATTTCCCAGGAAATTCGAAGAAAATTTCCCAAAAGGAAGTCGGAGAATTTCCCAAAAGAAATTCGAAGAATTTCCCAAGGAGGTCGAATTTTAAAGGAATTCGAAGGAATTTCCCAAGAAGTCGAAGAATTTCCAAAAAGGAAGTCGAAGGAATTTCCCAAGAGGAAGTCGAAGAATTTCCCAAAAAGGAATTCGAAGGAATTTCCCAAGGAAATTCGAAGAATTTCCCAAAAAGGAAAGTCGAAGAATTTCTCGAAGGAAATTCAGAGGAGAATTTCTAATAAATTCGAAGAATTTCCCAAAAGGAAATTCAGGAAGAATTTCCCAAAGGAAATTCGGAAGAAAATTTCCCAAAGAAATTCGGAAGAATTTCCCAAAATTCGGAAGAATTTCAAAAGTCAGAGAATTTCCCCAAGGAAATTCGGAAAGAATTTCCCAAAGGAGACTCGGAGGAATTTCCCAGGAGGAATTCGGAGGAATTTCCCAAAATTCAGGAGAAATTTTCCCAAAGGAATTCGAAGAATTTCCCAAAAGAAATTCGGAGAAATTTCCCAAGAAAGTTCGGAAGAATTTCCCAAGGAAATTCGGAAGGAATTTCCCAAAAGAAATTCGGAAGAATTTCCCAAGGAGGAATTCGGAAGAATTTCCCAAGAAGTCGGAAGAATTTCCCAAAGGAAGTCGGAAGAATTTCCCAAAATTCGGAAGAAATTTCCCAGGAAAGTCGGAAGAATTTCCCAAGGAAATTCGGAGGAATTTCCCAAAAGAAATTCGGAGGAATTTCCCAAGGAAGATAATTTCCAAAGGAATTCGGAAAATTTCCAAGAAATTCGGAAGAATTTTCCCAAAGGAAATTCGGAAGAATTTCCCAAGGAAATTCGGAAGAAATTTCCCCAAAGGAAATTCAGGAAGAATTTCCAAAGGAAGTCGGAAGAAATTTCCCAAAAAGGAAATTCGGAAGAATTTCAAAAATTCGGAAGAATTTCCCAGAAAATCGGAAAATTTCCCAAGGAAATTCAAAGAATTTCCCAAGGAAGTCGGGAAAGAATTTCCCAAAGAAAGTCGAAGAATTTCTCAAGGAAGTCGGGAAGGAGAATTTTCCAAGGAAATTGAAGAATTTCCCAAAGGAAGTCGGAAGAATTCCCAAGGAAATTCGGAAGAATTTCCCAAAGGAAATTCAAATTTCCCAAGAAATCGGAAAATTTCCCAAAGAAGTCGGAAGGAAGAATTTCTCAGGAAATTCGGAAGGGTACCAAGGAAATTTGAAGAATTTCCCAAAGTCGAAAGAAATTTCCCAAAGGAAATCTCGAAAATTTCCCAATGAAGTCGAAAGAATTTCCAAAGGAAATTCGAAAGTTTCCCAAGGAAATCGAATTTCCCAAGGAAATCGAAAAAATTTCCCAAAGATATCGAAAAATTTCCCAAGGAAGTCGGAAGAATTTAAAATTATAATTTCCCAAGGAAGTCAAATTTTCCCAAGAAATCGGAAGAATTTCCCAAGGAAATTCGGAAGAATTTCCCAAAAAGTCGGAAAAAATTTCCCAAAATTCAGAAGAACTGAAAATTCGGAAGAATTTCCCCAACGAATGAAAAATTCTCGAAAAATTCAAATTTCGAGAAGTCGGAAGAATTTCCCAAAGGAGATCGGAAGAATTTTCTGAAAGTCGGAAGAATTTCCCAAAAAGGACATTGAAGAATTTCTCAAGGAATTCGGTGATTTACAGGAAGTGGAGGAATTTCCCAAAGAATTTGGAGGAATTTCATAAGAAAAATTTCCCGGGGAAATTCGAAGAACAATCGAAGATTTCCCAATGAAATTCAGAGGAATTTCCCCGAAATTCAGAAAGAATTTTCCCCGAAGTCGAAAAGATTTCCCCAGGAGGTCAGAAAGAATTTCCAGGAAATCGAAAAATTTCAAGGAAGTCGGAAGAATTTCCCGAAGTGTGAAGAATTTCCCAAGGAATTGAAGAATTCCCAAAGTCGGAAGAATTTCCCAGGAAATCGGAAAAATTCCCAGGAAGTCGGAAGAATTTCCAGGAAATTCAAGGAAGAACTTCTGAAATTCGGAAGAATTTTCCCAACAAATTCGATTTCCCCCAGCAAGGAATTCAGAACTTTCCCGGGGAAATTCGGAAGAATTTTAGGGAGTCGGAAGAATTTTTCAAGAAATTCGGAAGAATTTCCCAAGGACATTCATCGGAAGATTCCCAAAAGGAATTCGGTGGAATTTAAAGAAATTCGGAGAAATTTCCAAAAAGAATTTGGAGAGGAATTTCATAAAGAAATTCAGTTAGAAAAGTTTTAAAGGAATTTCTTTTGGCGATAGTGATCTTAATCAATATATGAAATACTTTGTTGCTCCTACATCCGACGTTCCGCTCTTGTCCCTATGAATGACAGAACCGTTGTCCATCTCAAGCAGCATTAATTTATATCAGAATAGTGTTCAGTATTGCGAAAATTAGGAAAAAAAAAATGTGCTTAAAATAGAACTTTAATGTAGTTCTGTTGGAATACGGCAGGCATGAATATTTTCATATAGGAGTGGATTTGAAGAAAACTTGCAGGAGGATAATTTTGGATTACGATATAAATCACTTTTGACCTTCCATCTATGACCTAAGCTTCTGTGTTCGAAGGGAAGGCTAAGAGTATCCGCTTGATGGATTTTCTTCGAAGACGTGAAAGCTTAGATTACATTTTTTTACACTCGATGCTTGACAAGCGGTAAAATAATAAAATCGCGTGGAGATTTCTATTTTCAATTTGTTTACCATCAATGCCAACAATCAGCATTCACCCAAAATTTATTGAGCTCTTTATAAACAAATTCACAAATAACATAATTTAATCATTATGAGCCTCGGTGCTGGATATTGCTTACCATATTTCCGCACCGTTATCGTAACTTTCGCGTAACAGGCTTCTTCCTCTCCAGTGCAATCAATTTTTCTCCCAACGGAACAATAAACTTTCCGGAAGAAATCCTAACCTCATTTCTCATACACACCCCTAATGAAAAACGACCTATTTTCAATTTTTATTTAGTCATTTTGTCATATTGTAGGGTGGCCTGGCCATGAATCCAGTGGTGGTCCGGGTGCTGCCGAAAGCCAGGCCTAAAAAAATATTCTTCTCCAACCAGAGCAAATATGTCCCGGCTTCCCCATTCCATCCCCGCATCCCGATAGATGCTACGAGCGACCGCGACGCTTTCACACAACAATCTGGCGGCAAAGGTACCCCAAGGTGCGATGCTGTTGTTTTGGCATCAGGTGGGTGGTGCGAAACTCAAGTGCCGAAATTTCTATTTAGCCTTCCTGTTTTTGAGTCAAGCCCAGGCGTGATATTGTTTACGAGTGCGGCTTTTCTACAGCGCGCAGCGTCGGTGCACAGCCTAGAGAGACCCATTTACAATGTCTGAATGATAAATATCATCTCATAAATCCTTACCCGCTGCTTCCGGAATTAAATTTTGGCAGTTCACTGGTTATTGTCGTTCTATGTTGGTGATATTTTTCCCTGTGTATGACTCTTTTCACTCCAAGCAATTACAAGCGGAACGTCAAACGGGTTTCATTTCCCAGAAACAGTAATTTGAGTTGGTGTTTTTGAGTGTCTATTTACCAGCCACCGTTGAATTGAGGGTTGCTTACTTATTGAGTTGGTCGAATGTTATCCAAGAAAATTTTGCCTTTCAAGTGTCGGTAATAATCAGAGAAGATGATCCAGCAAAAAAAGAATGTGATATGGGTGAATGCGTCTCTGGGTAACAGGTAGAGGATTTTATAGCTTTAGCGGAAGAAAAACAGCACTTTTAACTAGTAAAACAAAGTTCAAATTTGTTGTTTCTTATATGAGTCGAAATTTTACATAAGTCTTGTTTTGAGTAAATTTTGTACATGTGTGTGAACGCAAATGACGATAAGCAATATTTTTTCTGGCTTGTTACAGGATCCAAGTCTTTTGATACTCCATTTAACGACTACACGCTGCAGTGTTTGGTACATGTTATATTTTTTGTTATTCCTGCTTTTGTAATAAAATTAATTACGAGTCAAAATGATTTTTTAACAGTTCACTGGTGTAACTTATAGACAGTTATCACAACTGTATACACCATAAAACGAATATGATAGCACTTAAACTAATTAAGAAGATTTCAGGCATGACCATTATCTCACCTTTGAATAATAGTAGGGGAGGAGGATTCAGTTGTAGGCACTCTTTTGTCTTTGGTCTATAACTTTGGCCTAGTCGACCTTATGCCGATATTTGTGTATACCGTGGAAAGCCTAGACAAATGACTCTACTATTGGCAAAAGAAATATATTATTGATTTCGACAATTTGAGGAAGTTTTATTGACGAATTTCGCATAATTTGACATTTTGGACCAACAAATCGGTCAACGCTTGCCAGAACCAAAAAGAAATATGTATGCCAATAATTAGACATTGCCAGGAAAATTCCGTCACTAGCAGTGCTTTTTACCTAATAATGGATTGCGTTACAAAATCGCACATAAAAATGTAGTTGCATGTCACGGTGAATTTGAGACGTCGATCAGAAGAATTCCGTCACAACGACGTGCTTTTTATATTATGCGTTACGAGCAATCTACTGGATATTTCCACCTGTCATAAATTGTGTACGGTGGTCGGTTAATACAATCCCATTCATTTCTCATATAGTAACGTTCCTATAAGAAAATTATTTTGAGCTTTTTGGTGGAATGTTTTTACCTGTCATAAAGACGAGTTTATACAATCCCGGTGAGTTCCATCCACTTAATTGTATCTCGTAGCAGCTCGATTATCTATGGCAGATAACGTATTTCGACCTCAAAGTAAAGAATGCCGTCTTCGGTATAAATACTGGACTCGACTCGAAGTCGGAGTCAGTGCAGGCTCAACCTACCCCAGTCAGCTCCTTAATCAAGGATATAGTGGGCTGTTTCTATGTTAAAATTGACGGTCGAAACTCAATGCTCAATATAGCACCAGACCAGCCACGTTTGTCGATTTCTGCTGAAGAAAAAATCTTTCAAAATCAAAGCCTCGAGTAATGTTTACGGAGAAAATAACGTGTTGATCTGGATGATGGAATGTCTGTAAAATTTTTCAGAGTAATAATTGAAATGAATATACGCATCGTCATTGAGGGCAATGGGTCAAATGGGTGAGAATGGGTAACTGTTTCAACTACTTGAGATGCTTGTAGAATAGATTGTAATGTATCTGAGGGCCAGAAAGACTAAATATAAAGAGACCTTTTGAACGATTTTGCCTCTTACGACCTCCAGACTGCCGGTGAGAGCAATGACAAATTTCTCTCCCCAGACCCCATTGTCACCCCAGATGGCCGCATTGGAATGAAATCATCAGTTTGAACAGTCATCAGTTTCATAATCATCGAAAGTCGAGGTGTCGCGATTAAGCCCTCGAGGTGTCGCGCCGCCCTCTGCAACAAAGGCTAATGGCGTTACACCGAACACAAGAAAGCGAAGCCAAAACCCCGAACACCTCAAACGATAAAGCCAATAAGGCCTTCCAAAACCTTTTGTGTGGAAAACTTACATCTCAAGATTTTCGGGTTTGTGACGTCTTGGCTCGAGAAACCAAAATAGACCTCATGCTAAAAGGACACATGAAAAGAAACCCGAACCCAACCAAAGCCCAGGAAAGCTTCAAGAACCACAACCGGGAAGAGTACCCGAATCATGGCATCTAGTCCATACACTGCCAAAAATATCTATATAAGATATATGTGTCGCCGTTATAAATTTTTGCAATAGCTCCACCCTAATATAAAAGATATATAACCACACATAAATTAAATAATTGCTAATTTGAGACCACACATAAAGTTTATTTGGATATATATTTTATTAGTAGCTCGCGTGAAGAATGGTTATGTAACCAGTACTTTGATATATCATAGAAGTTAAATCTATAGTTTTTGCCAATAAATGTGTGGATTTTAGTGATGCAAGGGTCCGCGACGTTGAGGCATAAGTACTTTAGGCATAAGTGACTGATAGGCATAAGTACGTTAGGTATAATGGAGGTTAGGCATAATCGGACGTTAGGCATAATGGACGTTTGGCATAATTCAACCTTCTTTATGTAATAGGCTGTTCTTTGGGTCATTTTATACTAACGTCCGTTAAGTGCTTCCTAACGTACTCACAGTTTAACGCTAACAGGGTATACCCAGTCCACAGATATTTGGCTCAAAATACCGACAAAGTCGGCTTCTGGAGATATATTCGTCTACCAACAACGAATCCCATCGACTGTCGTAACGTTGCTGGACGGTTTTTTTTCAGCCGAAGCTGTCGCCATTTTAAGGACCAAGGCCATACCCAGCACCCCTCCAATCATCATCGTATCTGACTCAGCTAGTGTCTTAACGGCCCTGGCGTCGCCAGCCTAGCAATGGCAACCATGGTTGTCTGCTGATCGAGGTCCGAAGTCAACAACAACATCACGCTCATCTGGGTACCATGCAGGGAATACGAGGCAACAGAATACCCAGACGCACTAGCTAATCTCAGGAAGAAACGACGGTTTTCTGAGCAGAGAAGTCCCGGCAGCATGGGCAAACGACGAAATTTCTGTCGAATGCTTCCATAACATGTGCGAGGAGTGCGATTGCAGCCTAACAATCGACCATATCCTCAGCACATGCCAATACTACCACACAGACCGCATTAACAACAACATCTACAACGCCCTACAAAACAACCCGTTGGACAAGAGGAACATCATAATCTTCTTAGAAGACGCCCACTTTACACTACAGTATGTACATATGGCAAAAAATTTGTCACCGAATTTCAAAAAACGACATTGCTTACAAGTTTCATTACCCCAAAATATGACCCCATGCAAAATTTTAGCTCAATCGGACATGATTTAGGGGTGCCTACCCAAGTAACATTTTAAGTTTTATAAAGCTCTTGAAGACCATAATTTACTCTACAAGAGTGTGATAAAACCAGTATAAAATTAAAATGTTACTAGGGTAAAATTCATCAAAGTTTTGAAATTTTTACACATGAAAATATTCCCAAGCGGGGACCAAAGGAAAAGCCGAAAATCGATTTTTTTTGGTATTGATACCAAATGGCTCAAAAATGCATGAAACGTCGAGATCTGATGGTATTTCAAAAAAATAATTTTTGAAAAAAGAGAGAAAGAAAGAGAAAGAACATTTTTGGGACTTTTTTTCATCGAATTTTAACATCAGACGATACACAAACTTTTTCGTAGCCAAAAATATCCCCCGATGCAAAATTTGAGCTAAATCGGACATTATTTAGGGGTGATCAAAATTAATCAAAACTTTTATTTTCTCGCAAGGGGGAAATATTTTTTTTGTTTTCTGATACCAAAGGACTCAAAATGCATGAAACTTTGAGAATTAATTTTTTGAAAAAAATCGACTGTTTTTGGACTTTAAAAAAAATCTTATGGCGAAAACGAATTTATCATCGAATTTAAAAACCGGACGTTATGCAAACATTCTCTTAACCCTAAAATATGTTCCTATGCAAAATTTGAGCTCCATCAGACATGATTTAGAGGTGCTCAAAATCTTGCAATCAAAATTTTGAATTTTTTGTAACTTTGAAAACTTTTGAGATCATATTTTCGGAGAAAAATGTCAGATTGGCAATGTTTATTACACTGAGGTTTATTTTTACGCGGATATTATTACGTGGTACTGCATGAATTAAAAACACAACGTGTAAAGATCAAGCTACAAAAAAAATCAAAATTTTGATAGCAAGATTTTGAGCACCCTCAAATTGTGTTCGATGAAGCTCAAATTTTGCATAGGGGCATATTTTAGGGTTAAGAGAATGTTTGCATAACGTCCGGTTTTTAAATTCGATGAAAAATTGTTTTCGCCATAAGATTTTTTTAAAGTCCAAAAACAGTTGATTTTTTTCAAAAAAATAATTCTCAAAGTTTCATGCATTTTGAGTCCTTTGGTATCAGAAAACAAAAACAATATTTCCCCCCTTGCGAGAAAATAAAAGTTTTGATTAATTTTAAGCCCTCCTAAATCATGTACGATTGCTCAAATTTTGCATAAAGGGATATTTTTGGCTACGAAAATGATTGCGTATCGTCCGGTGTTAAAATTCGATGAAAAAATTGTCATCATCTGAAAAAAGTCCCAAAAATGTTCGATTTTTTTTAAATAACTTCAGATCCCGCCGTTCAATGCATTTTTAAGTCATTTGGCATCAAAACAAAAATTCGAATTTCGACTTTTCTTTGGACACCCCTGGGGATATTTTCATGGGTAAAAATTTCAAAACTTGTCCGATTGAGCTCAAATTTTGCATGGGGTCATATTTTGGGGTAATGAAACTTGTGAGCAATGTCGTTGTTTAAAAAATGTCATTTTCATTGGCACCCTACCAAACAGCCACCGGAATCCCAACAGAACCTGCAATGAAAATAATTAGAATAACAATGACACGTAATGCTACTTCCCGTTTGCTACTTTTCTTAAATAAAGACAATAATAACAATAACAACAATCATCTTACTCCCAGCGACTTCTACAATTATGTTTAGATTCCCTTGCTGGAATTCTGGCGATGATCAGCCTCCCTAAAATGTTGTGGCTCGCGTCCGATTGTAATTCGTATCGTCCTTTCACGATGCTATTGTGTCTTCGGAAGCTTTCGGACAAGATGCTTGTTCGTCGGCTAGACGAATGGGTTGATTCTAGTGGTTTGTTGTCAGATACACAGTTTGGTTTCCGGAAAGGCAAAAGAACGAATGACTGTTTTGCGTTGCTCACTTCAGAAATTCAACTTACCTTCTCTCAAAAAGAGCAATTGGGTTCTGTACTTTTTGACATCAAGGGGGCTTTGGATTCCGTTCGCCTCGATGCCTTGTCTATCTTTGAGAAGATGGAGCAATCCTATATCAGACTGAAAAGCAAAACTAAAAGAATTGGACTAATCATCAACACGTCTAAGAAGAAATACATGATAGGAAGAGACTCAAGAGAGGTAAGCCACCACGAGTTTGTATTTGTGGTGAGGAAATCGATGAGTTTGAAGAATTCGTGTACTTAGGCTCACTGGTGACCTCCGATAACGATACCAGCAGAGAAATTCAGGGACACATCATGGCAGGAAATCGTACGTACTGTGGACTCCGCTAAAACGCTTCGATCGAATAGAGTTCGCCACCGTACCAAACTGACTATCTACAAAACGTTTATTAGACCGGTAGCTTTCTACGGACACGAAACCTGGACGATGCTCGTGGAGGACGAAATCGCACTGGAAATTTTCGAAAGGAAAGTGCTGCATACCATCTATGGTGGTGAGCAGATGGCGGACGGCACGTGGAGGAGGCGAATGAACCACGAGTTGCATCAGCTGTTGGAAGAACCATCCATCGTTCATACGGCGAAAATCGGAAGACAGGCCGGGCACGTTGCCAGAATGTCGGACAGTAATCCGGTGAAAATGGTTCTCGACAACGATCCGACGGGAACAAGAAGGCGAGGTGCACAGCGAGCAAGGTGGATCGATCATGTGGAGGACGATTTGCGGAGCATCCGCAGACTGCGGGGTTGACGACGTGCAGCAATGGACCGTGCTGAATGGAGAAGACTTCTATGCATTGCACAGGCAACTCCGGCCTTAGTCTGGTAATAAATAAATAAATTGGAAGGATGAGGTTCTGACGCAGGAGTGGACGGAACGTGTCGTGCGTCCCATCTACAAAAAGGGCGATAAGCTGGATTGTAACAACTACCGCGCAATCACATTGCTAAACGCCACCTACAAGGTACTCTCCCAATATTTGTGTCGCCGGCTAACACCAATTGCAAGACAGTTCATGGGGCAGGATTCACCAGGCGGGATTTATGACCAAACGCTCTATCACGGACCAGATGTTCGCCGTACGTCAGGTATGCCGCGAAGACAACGTGCCCACACATAATCTATTTATCGACTTCAAAGCCGCATATGATACAATCGATCGGGACCAGCTATGGCAGCTAATGCACGAACATGGATTTCCGGATGAAGTGATACGGTTGCCACAGCTCTGGTAGATGATATGTTTACCTCTAAACGTTCGCACCTTTGATCGCTTCCAAGAAACCTCCTGCAGCGCTAAGACGCCGAATCCACGGTCCTTGAGCACATCGGCGAGTATGAATGTGCTCCCGATGAAGATGAGAGATTTGCAGTTCCACGAACCAAGTTTCCAATCGCTAGTCCCTTTTCGTCGCTGTGGTCTTCGCCGATTTTTCCTGTTCGCATTATCTCGCTTATTATTCATTGCATTTTTTAAAAGCTAGCTTACAGAGCCTGACACCTACTCCCTAAAATTCCGGAGGCCTATTCCGCCTGAATTTCCTGTGAACCATAGTGCACAATTTTGCCTAAAGTCCCTCGCTGGCACTCGGACGATGAACAGCCGTGTCCATCATGAAGAACAGACGCTCGATCGGATATGCACCCCCGGAGAGGGGCAAACAACCCCTTCCCTAACTGCATACGACCATAGTTTCCACCGGGGTTCATTATGTTGAGCCGCCCGTGATAACTATGAAATCTATATATAGCTAAGTATTCAAGTTTGTGCAAAATAGATATTTATCTCGAAAAGTGGCCAGTTCCTGAAGTCTATTTGGCCACAAATTCGATATTTCATGTGTCATTCTGACAATTGTCATTGGTTCAATCAAAGGTAATTGCCTATTTCCGGGGATTAAACCACCCGACTTGGACGTTAATTTACAATGGTATGAAAACTCATATGTGAATATGTACGTTATGTGGAAGATATTGATTTGGAAAATGTATTGGAGGTAACCACTTTCCCTTCGATGGGACTCGAACCCATGACCCTACAGTACGCTAGACTGGTGCTTTAACCAACTAAGCTACGAAGGACCTCCGTCGGCCAAAGGACTTTGATTGAACTGAACTTGAGTTGCGTGCTCTTGCCTACGCAATGCGGTCGGGTCTGAGCTTGACGACCGACTGGCAAATACCTTACACAACCTCACTTGATCAGTACCGTTGCTGATGAAGAATGTGTATAGCCGCCAGACATTCTAAATACTCACGTTCCTCTAATGTGGACGTGTACAATACACATGTGGAAGTATTGGCTTGAGAAATGGATTGCGAGTGATTTGACTATGCGTCCAATTTGGGAAGCTCTGGGCATAAAATAAAACCAAATGGGCGCGCATCTGCTTTGTATTTGGTAAAAATCCATTTTCTAAATGAAGTTCAAAACAAGTTATTTTGAGCTTTAAAAAGGTGACTGTCCTGCCATACTTCCCTACTTCATTATTTTAAATCTGCGCGGTTTTCAGTCCTTTTACTTCAGTTTATCCAAGTTTTCAAGTGTGCTTAAACACGAACCACAAAATCAATGTGTCTAGTTTGCCTATTTGTGTTACATTTACAATTACATTCTAAAAACCGCCTTCAAAGCCCAACTATAACTATAGTTAAATCAACTAAAATTAAATTTAACATCTCCTCTACTTTGCTATTTGTTAAGACGAGATATAAATGTTGTCTGCCTTAGTTGATTAAAAGTACTGTTCTAAAATATCTTTCAGACCTTTCAAACCCTATTTCGTTTCATTACTTTTCTGCAACCCGTGCAGATTTCGACATATCACACGCAATACAATATCTCTATTGTATTAAAGATTTCACACGTTATATTCATAGCAAAAAAATATTGACATCTAACAAAACACTAAGCTCTTTTGCTCCAAGAACAATCCTCACCCACGCTAATCTTGATAATCCCCCTCACGCACGCAACAGCTTTTACCTTAATGTACCCTTCATATAAATATCCTTTCCTAATAATAGCCCAGACTAAACATATCCGCTACTCACCTTCTCATTGACTAATTCGATTCTCTTCACCACGGCAGCGAAATTACGTCCACTGACCGGCCGTTCCAAACTACTTCGTCTATTTCAGTCCACCACACCGCCACCTCGACCCAGTTTTCCGTTCACTAATCCTCCACCGATTCGGCTCACCGGCTCACCACCATCAGGCTAATGGGTGGGATTATGCACTTCTTGGGTTTCCTCCATCGAACCAGGCGCGAGGTTTCTTCTCCAGATAATCTTCTCCCCTGGGGGCAAAAAAAACGCTGAACGCAAGCTTTCAATGGTAATAATTTTTCCACCTTTCCTTATTAATCGGAACACACACTCGCCGACAAACCGACCGACGACCGCGCCACAAGCAGCGTATGAATAATCGCTCGGAGGAAACACACGAACAACCAATTTGTCACATGCGACTGCCTTTTCTCGATAAAACCGATGTACCTACGTAATATATGTGTGTACGGTGGCAGGAGGAAAACTCTGCCGAACGGAAACGCTGGAAAGAGAAAAAGGAAAAACAACCATGGAAAATCAAACGCTTCATATAGTCGGATTTTATTTATATGCACGCACACTCCCGCAAAACGCATGGCTCGGATTGAAATGTGTAGGCTTCACAAATAGGTGAGAGTTTTCCGTGGAAAACAACGAATTGCCTATGGAAAAATATTCATGGAAAGCGATTTAATCCAAATATTGGAAACCGAGCTAATGCGAAGCTTGTTTCCCAATCACAAAGAAGTTATTGATTTATCTAATTCGGTATGAAATTTTTCTAAACAGAATCTGTTGCGGAATCAGACAGCAATCTGTAGCACCGGAACTTCAAGTATCAAATAGTCCCCGTAAACGGTATTGAGCATTTTGTCCAGTTAGTTAGTCTGAACAACCGTAGAACAGAACAACTGATTCCAGTTATTTGGGGGTGCCTCGATGGACTACCAAATTTGTCACACTTTCTGTCCCATCCAGTTCGTTGCAATTGCGTCGCTAGCTCTTTTTACTTAAGTGATTCGAAAATAAATTTATACTATGAATGATATTATGAATTAAAACCGCACGGCTCAGAGAATTCAATATAATATGGGAAGGGGACATGACGAATGAGACAGCGTTTTTTTTTCTTTTTTTGTCCGAGTTTTCTACAAATCGCATCATAAATGGAAATAATCACCATTTTCATGCAATACATATATCCCAATGTTCAACAATATAATGTTCAAAAAGATTGAATTATTTTTTTTTAGTCTAAACACTCTCAACTCTACCTAAAATTTACGGTTTTGAACCTACCTCTGAAATTCTAAGGTATGCTACCTGGATATTAGGAGAAGTTGTGGTTAAAATTTGAATAATTTTAGTAAACACAAATGAAGTAGGGCTCTTGTCATTTGGAACCATATATTGAGATTTGGAATCGGACCAGAATCAAGTGAGATATGGCCATTTCTTTATAATCGGTTCCGATCGATACTTATCAAAGGGGTCAGGCCACAACTTCATTTGAATCTCGCTTTTTGATAGATCGTCCACTATGATTTTATTCCAGAAGGTTTCTTTTGTGTCAAGAATGAAAAACCAATTGAATAAACGAATCCTGGAGTCGCTGGGATGTCCCAGGGGAACCTGTGAATGGGGACATTGAGGTTTAGCACCAAAATCAGTCATTCGACGGCTCTTTTTTTCATGGTTATCGATCAGGAAGCGAAGTATTAATATAAAATGGTCCATTGACGGCTCTGACCGCTTCCAGGATCTACGGATTGGTCCGGGGAACCTGTGGAAGGGGACATTTTAGTTTTAGCACCAAAATCACTTATTCGACGGCTCTTTTTTCATGGTTTTCGATCAGGAAGCAAAGTAGGTATAAATGTAAAAGGACCATTAACGGCTTTGACCGCTTCCAGGACTTACTAGTTGCCCCCGAGGAACCTGTGGAAGGGGACATTTTAGTTTTTACACCAAAATCAATCATTCGACAGCTCTTCTTTCATATAAGCAAAGTATGAATATAAAATGGACCATTGATGACTCTGACTGCTCTCCGGACCTACAGATTACCCCTGGAAAACCTGTGGAGAGGGACATTTAAGTTGCAGCACCAAAACCAATAACTCGACTGCTTTTTTTTCGTGATTTTTGATCAGAAAGCGAAGTATGAGTATAAATTGGACCATTAATGAATCTGACCGCTTCCAGGACTTACGGATTGCCCCAGGGGAACTGTGGAAGGGAACATTTTAGTTTTAAAACCAAAACCAATCATTGGACGGCTCTTTTTTCATGGGTTTTAATCAGAATGTGGAGTATGAACAAGAAATGGACCATTGACGGCTCTGACCGCTTTTTGGACCTACGGATAGCTCAAGGGAAACCTGTGGAAAGGAACATTTTAGTTTTAGCATCAAAACCAGTGATTCGACGGCTCTTTTTTAAGGTTTTCGATCAGGAAGCGAAGTATGAATATAAAATGGACCATTTACGGCTCTGACTGCTCTCAGGAACTACTAATTGCCCCGGGGTTTTCTGTGAAAATAATCGTTATTCGATCAGGAAACGAGGTATAAATATGAAATACCAGAATCATTTTAAAAATATTACCCGAATCATTTTTTTTTTCAGTTTTATTACTGCCTACTTCATACTTCGCTTCCTGATCGAAAACCATGAAAAAAAAAACCGTCGAATGACTGGTTTTGGTGGTAAGGGGACTTCCACAGGTTCTCCGGGGCCAAGCCGTAGGTCTTGAAAGCGGTCAGAGCCTTCAATGGAATATTTTATATTCATGCTTCACTTCCTGATCGAAAACCATGAAAAAAGAGCCGTCGAATGACTGGTTATGATGCTTAAAATAAAATGTCCCCTTCCACAGATTCCCCAGGGGCAATCCGTGGGTCCTGGAAGTGGTCAGAGCCGTCAATGGACCATTTTATATTCATACTTCGCTTCCTGATCGAAAATCGAATGACTGGTTTTAGTGCTAAAAATAAAATGTCCTCTTCCACAGGTTCCTCGGAGGCAACCAGGCAACCTGGAAGCGGTCAGAGCTGTCAATGGACCATTTTATATTCATACTTCGCTTCCTGATCGAAAACCATGAAAAAAAGATCCGTCGAATGACTGGTTTTGGTGGTAAAACTAAAATGTCCCCATTCACCCGTTTAATCAATTGCTTTTTGATTCTTGACACATTAGAAGCCTTCTGGAATAAAATCATAGTGGACGATCTATCAAAAAGCGAGATTCAAATGAAGTTGTGGCCTGACCCCTTTGATAAGTATCGATCGGAACCGATTATAAATAAATGGCCATATCTCACATGATTCTGGTCCGAGTCCAAATCTCAATATATGATTCCAATTGACAAGAGCCCTACTTCATTTGTGGTTACTAATATTATTCACTTTTCAATCACAACTTCTCCTAATATCCACCTAAAAAATACGGTTTTGAACCTACCTCCGAAAGACCCGGAATATCTCTGGAATCCGGTGACCATAGTCGGTGCCAAGGACATACCGTCAAACTGTAATAATTTTCTAGTTCGGGCATGCCTGAATTGTCAAAATCGGATGGTAACTAAGATAGTTACAACACATCTAATTTTACGCAAAATTTGCCTATCCTAATTATTTTGTCCATCCCCTGTAAGTTCTAGCAGATAACTGTTGGAATTCGAAATGAGCGCTATAAATCTCGTTTCGGCATCCAATTAGAATTGCCACTCTTTCATTAAACTATCACATTGGCAAACCCGTTAAGCAAGATGAACCTCTGCCATAAAACCTACCCCAGGTTTCAATAAAATTCCTCATGAACTCGTGTGGCTTGCAGTGGGCGAGTGATTGCATCATCAATTCCTTCCCATCCCCGATAGACAGTGAGGACGTAGCCATTTAAAAAAAACTAAAGCTCTCGGAATAACTTTATTCTGATAGTATGGGGGCACTCCTTAATTAGCCATGCAGTAAGATGCGCGACTACAAAGCAGGACCATGCTGAGGGTGGCTGGGTTCGATTCCCGGTGCTGGTCTAGACAATTTTCGGTTTGGAAATTGTATCGACATCCCTGGGCATAAAAGTATCATCGTGTTACCCTCATGATATACGAATGCAGAAATGGCTTAGAAACCTCGCAGTTAATAACTGTGGAAGTACTTAATGAACGGCAATGTCCCAGTGGGGGATGTAATGCCAATAAAGAAGAGCAATTGCGATTGTTCAGGTCAATCACGGAGCAGCAACTACGAAATGCGCGGTCATCATGCTCATGCTCATTATTCCAAATAGCTGCAAAATATTAACAATTAATTGCATATTATTCGGCAACTCGGCCGTACGTACTTGAATGTGGATATACAACAGTAAAGCACATGTAAAGATTGGACTAATCAAGCATCCCTAAGATATTCAATTTGCAAAAAAAGAGCTAACTGCGGTGGAGGTTGGTACTCGGATGCTGATGGTTTTTCCCCAATCGTGACCTTTAAGTGGTCTTATTATCACGCCTATCTAGTAGGAGGTTGAGAGTTCGAGTCCCTCCAAGACACGTTTGTTTGTTGTTTTCTTTTTGCAAATTTCATATCAATTTGTTCGAAACATGTGCATATGCACAGCCAAGATATTTTCCAAAATATTATTTTAACAAATCCAATATTTTAGGCCGTAATCTAAAACTAAATACATAGAAATTGGACAAAACCCATAAACAAAAGTGTGAGATGTTATGTTATTAGTGTTGCTTTTAAAAGAATGCTATCTATGCCGTTATTTTGCATAGATCGACTTTTCTTAAGGTTTTCAACAGTTGATGACAACAGGTGACATTTTTTTCATACTTTTTATTTCAATGACTTTTTTCTGCTTCTTCCGAAGGCATTAACATTTGGCTAATTTCATTAGTAGACCGGTAACTTTGTAGGGAAGTATATCCTAACAATCAGGTCATGCCTCAACGTCAATAAAATGAAGTGCAGGGACAGACATTCAAATTTCCAGATTAGGGTCATTACGATTTTTTTGCTCGAGAAGTTGGTAGTTCTATTTTGTTTCAAATCTGCTTTACCACATATTTTTCAATCGTTTTTTCTTTTCAAAAAATTAAGAACCATCCAAAGCTTTTCTGAATAATTTTGAGTATTTCGAAATCATCCACTGTAAAAAAACAACGAGAACGAAAATAATTTATAAATTAGCTAAGCAAGTAAGGCAGTTTCAAACCGTGGAAAATTTTGTTCGGATTTTGGTCCTCACGTACTTTAATGCTAGTTTACAGATCATGAGCTTGTCTGCAAATTTCGATTCCATTTCAGCGGAAAATTAGAAGCACATGGAAACAAAACCAATGGACAAAATTCCCGAGGTATAAGGCTATACCTTTAGCGTCATTTAAATCAATTTCGATCAAAAAAGACTGTGAATTGATTAGATTAGTTATTTATTCACATGCGCAAAACATATTCATGGAAATAAATAAAATTACATTTTGCAAATTGTCCCTTACTTATTTCATGAAAAAGACTTTTAACACGGGAAACCAATAATCCCACCCAATTACTCTATTCGCATTTGTCTTTTGTAATTTGTTTTTTCCTAAAATTACTTTTTCATATCTCTCTAATGCCGGCTGTAGGCAGGGTACTTTATCTATTTTTTAATTGTTCAGAATTGGATAAGTTTTCGATATTAGTCAGTAATAAGATACTGAAGATCAGTCAGTAAGATACTGAAAATTGATCGCGGAGCGAATGTAAACTCCAGCACCGGTGACAGCAAACAAAAAATTAGGGTGGCTCTAAAAATAAATTTTGCTTCGCCACGCTCAGTCGATTCTGCTCCACATTTTGGGTGTGCTCCAATTAATTGGCTTAATAATCATGAATTTTAACTCTATAGGAATCACATATGGATTGGTAGTTCAGTATTTGATTTTATTCCAGGTTGCGAATCTTAGGCCATGATGATCAAACTTCGCAGGTGGCTACTCTAAAAAGTGCAATACACTATATTATCCTAAATTTTTCTGTACCGCATTTTTGCGCGAGACTACGAGATAGATCAGAATCGACTACTGATTATTAGAAAGATGTGGTTTTCGGTGAATAAAGACTCCGAATTTTCGGAGAAAAAAGCGCCAGCAGGAAGATCGAGACCGTGAAGAGATGGAGCAACTGTTGCGCGCTGATAACGTACAAAAGTACTATGAGAAGTTAAACCGTTCACATAAGGGCCACGTTCCACAGCCCGATATGTGTAAGGACATTAACGGGAACCTTCTCACAAACGAGCGTGAGGTGATCCAAAGGTGGCGGCAGCACTACGAAGAGCACCTGAATGGCGATATGGCAGACAACGGTGGCGGTATGATAATGAACCTAAGAGCACGCGAGCAGGACACGTGACTTCCGGCTCCGAATCTCCAGGAAATCCAGGAGGAAATCGGCCGGCTGGAAAACAACAAAGCCCCTGGAGTTGACCAACTACCAGGAGAGCTGTTTAAACACGGTGGTGAGGCACTGGCTAGAGCGCTGCACTGAGTCATTACCAAGGTTTGGGAGGATGAGGTTCTGCCGCAGGAGTGGATGGAAGGTGTCGTGTGTCCCATCTACAAAAAGGGCGATAAGCTGGATTATAGCAACTACCGCGCAATTACATTGCTGAACGCCGCCTACAAGGTACTCTCCCAAATTTTATGCCGCCGACTAACACCATTTGCAAGAGAGTTCGTGGGGCAGTACCAGGCGGGATTTATGGGTGAACGCTCTACCACAGACCAGGTGTTCGCCGTATGTCAGGTATTGCAGAAATGCCGCGAATACAACGTGCTCATATCATCTATTTATCGACTTCAAAGCCGCATATGATATAATCTATCGGGACCAGCTATGGCAGCTAATGCACGAACACGGATTTCTGGATAAACTGATACGGTTGATCAAGGCGAAGATGGATCGGGTAATGTGCGTAGTTCAAGTTTCAGGGGCATTCTCGAGTCCGTTCGAAACGCGCAGAGGGTTACTAGGGTATATTGACCTCCCCCCCTTCTCCGACCTGTTCCGCTGACGGAAAAATATATCCACCTATGGTGTTTTTTCCGTTACAAAAAAAAATTCTGCAACTGGTTGAAAAAAAAAAAGCACTTCCAGCAGTTTACTTTACTGATGGATATTCATCGCACACCACAGATGTGTGCCGGAGGCTAGGTATTTGTTTGGTTTGTTTGTACCCTTATTGCACGAGAATCTTTCAATTCCTTGAAGTGACAGTTCTCAAATCACTGAAAACTTAATGGACCAACAAATTCGGCTGGGATACGACAGTCAATGATTCCAAACTTGCTCATTCTGATTCTGATTACCCAACTTTTTGAGAAAGCTTTGGATACTCTAAATCCTAATTTGATAGGGAACGATTTCGAATGCAGCGGACAATTACCATTCGACGAAAAAAACGTTGACTGCAGTAAATGAATTGCTAGCACAGTACCAAAACCGGAAGAACAATTGTTTCCAGTATTAGGACTGGCGCTAACGGAAAGACTGGTTCAAGCGAGACGAGTACAAGTATCATAGTTGTCGCAACCAGATAAAAAATTGTTTCCAGTGATAGGACTGGAAAAAGCGCTACGAGTGCCTGAATCGCCACAGCAGGAAAAAGCTGAGACGAACGATGTCCATCGACATGCTCAACCGGAAAACGATTATCTGATTACTGAAAAATGAAGGACATGCTTGTGATGTCGAAACATTTCCGGTTATTCGATCAGAAGCTGAACAAATCCTTCAAATGATGGGATCTGAACGACAGAAATTGTTCCAGACCTGTAATATTAATGATTTCGAATCGATTGATGAATTGATCCTCGCACGTGTTTTCAAGCTTCTTGAACCTTCGAGTCTTGTACAAATAATCAACACGAAATTGAAATATATTCTGTAGATGCAGATCTGCCTATCTTTAATTTTGAACCAGTGAAGGAAATATTGAGAGCATCATAATCCAGCTACGAGATTCAGTATAGCTGTTCTTTGGAAATCGACTCTGCACTTCTGCAGCTTTCCAGAACGAAACGACAAGACGGACAGGAACTACTTCTCAAAAATCAAGCTTGTTCACAAACTGTCTATAATGCACCGGAATATGATGCACCACAATTAACGTCATCCCTATCTAAACGACTCTGTCTATCGCTTTCCGAATTCTTGGAAAAGCCAGAAACGCCGCAAGTCCAGCTGTTCTTACTTCCCGTCGAAAGTTGATGTACCACAAAGCTGTTGATGAGGAGAAGAAAAGAAAAGCAAAAGAGAAGCGAAAAAAGATAGAGGGAAAACGGGAGAAAGCGAAAAATAAAAAAGAAAATATGTACATATGTATGTGCTAACTACTTCTGAACCACTTGGCCGATTTCAACCAAATTTGGTACCAGAGCATGAAATATTCATCTTCATGAAGCAACTCCGGTCCGAATTTTGACAAACATCGCATGAATATTCAAAACATAGAATGACATAGTCAGACGACTACTCCACAAACTCATTCATTCTTCTGTCACTGAGTGTGCTAACTATGTGCAGAAAAAAACATAATTAGCATTGTTTATGTTGATGTTTACCGTTAAAAGTGCCTCACGGATGAAAATCGGATTCAGTTCTATGTAATACATTACTCTACTGATTTGCAACGTGTTCAGATTTCAGATAATTTATCAATTTATATAATGTGCATAAATATTCAATGACTAATATTCAACTGAATATTGACAGTCCAGAGCCGACTACGAATGTGTCTGGAAGTGAGTTGACAAGTGAAGAAAGGTGGAGTTCACCAAAAAATTTCGATTATTTTACACTCTGTTTGGTACACGCATTCTCTATCCTCTGAGGAAGTTAACAAAGTGGGATGGTCATTTGGAAAAGGGGGAGGGGTGGTGGGAGGGGTTTTGTTTGGAAAACTAACAATTCTATGTAAATTTCAACTCCCAGGACCGATTTCAACCAAATTTTGTACACATATTCACTATGAGGAGACCATCATATGGAAGGGTAATTTGGAAAAGGGGAAGGGGCATGGTGGGAGGGGTATTGTTCAGAAAACGGGCAATTCTGTGTAAATTATGAACCCCTGGACCGATTTGAACCAAATGTGGTACACACATTCTCTATCCCAAGAAAAAGATAACAAAGGGGGTGGGATGGTAATTGGGAAAAAGGGAAGGGTATAGGGAGGGAGGGTGAAAACGAGCAATTCAGTGTAACTCCCAACCCCCAGGACCAATTCCAACCATATTTGGTACACATATTCTCTATTTTTGAAAGATGTTTATTGAAAAGGTAGAAGCGCAATAGAAATCTTTATATCAGAGCGTTGATGAAAAAAGCTTCCAACGAATGATTAAATTTGTTAAGATTAAATCATTCAACTCTATGATTAAAGATTATGATTAATTATTTATTCATTTTTGATAATGATTAACGATTATGAATAATGAAAAAAAAAACCGTTGGAGTATGATTGATTAACGATAAAATTCTATGATTATGAATAATGATTTAAAAAAACCATTATCATGATTAAATCTATGATTTATCACTAATGCTCTGATATATATAACTCAATGTTGGTATGTTTGTGTGTATGTTCCAGCATGCCTTCTGAACCCCTTGGCCGATTTCAATCAAATTTGGAATACACATTCTTTATCTTAAGGAGACGACTATAGGGGGTGTTAGGAATATTTTTTGGAAAAAAGGAGGGTGTGTGGGGAGGAGTATTGTTCAGTTATCGATCAACTCAGTGTAACTTCTGTCATTGGAAAAAGGGGGAGGGTATGGGGGAGAGGTTGTCTTTGGAAAACGAGCAATTCAGTGTAACTCCCAACCCCCATTGCCGATTTCAACCAAATTTTGTACACATATTCACTAAGAGGAGGCGATCATATGAAAGCGTAATTTTGGAAAGGGGGAGGGGTCTGGAGGGAGGGGTATTTTTCAAATAACGGGCAATTCAGTATAACCCCTGGACCGATTTTAACCAAATTTGGTATGTACACACATTCTCTTTCCTAAGGAGAAAATAACAAAGGAGTGGGATGATCATTGGGAAAAGGGGAGGGTAAGGAGGAGGCGTTGTCTTTAGAAAACGAGCAATTCAGTGTAACTCTCCCCAGGATCAATTTCAACCAGATTTGGTACACATCTTCTCTATTTTTTAAAGATGTTTATTGAAAAGAACCAAAGAAATATATAAAAATATATTGATACAGGGGTACAATTCGATGAGCTGTAGATATACCTGATAGGGTGTGAGGGGTTTAAATTCAACCGAAGACCACATCATCACAAACTTTAATCTTTCATCGATCGAAAGCGAAAAAAGCATTCAAAAGATTAAACTTCAATTAAGCAGTTACAACTTACCACCACATTAATATTTGCAATGAGTGGATATACTTAATATGATTTTAGCCTAAAAATTGATCTACTTTACTTTCATCAGTGTTGAGGTCGGCCCTTTTATCATCAAATCAAGAGCAAATCCCGAATATTATTCGCCTTAAAGTTATCCCGCATAATCATTTACCGTTCTTCGTACAGTTGCAAATATAACATTGACATAGTTGATATCGTTATCCATTAATATTAATGTTATGTTTTGACAGATTAAGTGAGTTGAACAGCTCAGTTGAATTCAATTGACTTACCAAAAGTTGAACATGTTCAACTTTCTCTCCGTTCAAGTGAATTGAATTAAGGTGTTTACACATTCAATTCGCGTTCGATTCAAGCGACTTGCTCAATTCACTTGCCTTGTCTAAATGTAGCATAAGTTCTTCGAACAATACATATCTATGATAAAACAATTACCTCAACCTTAATCAATGAGGTTTACAGTATTCGAACCATAATCAATATAATGCTGATAAAATCTTTCCTCCAAAAATGTATGAATAAAATCGTGTTTTCTTACGGTTAACATTCTCAACAACCCGTTCCTCTTACAGTTCGGTCTACGAAAACCGTAGGCACAATGGTCAAAACTATTCCAGACTACAGTACGATTATGGTCCAGTACCATCATCGTTTCGGTTCAACATGGAACGTAAACCGTTCTAAAAATAGTTCGGCTATTGTTTGGATTTATGCGGGATATTGATCTCATAAAATTGAAATACATTTATTCTCAGTGTACCTCCTTTGAGTCAGCATTATATAAATGCGGTTTTGTTTAGTTTCGATTAAACATGTAAATAAGCATTCCGTCTCAGTTGCAATTCACTCACACAAACGAACATAGTACCACCTCGGCTCACCGAAAGCGCTGCTAACAGTGTCGCCCGATTTCAGACTGTGTTGCCAGTCTTCTTGATAATGTGGTCTTCGATGCAACCCTTTATTGAGATCATGGTTTGCCCAGTGAAAAGCAATGATTAATGTGTTTCCTTCTTGATAGAATATGAATATGATCCCTTCTTTAAAAATAGACGTTTTCCCGGAGAAAGGCATTGGATTTTTTTCCTTCTTTAGAAATAGACGTTTCCCCGGAATAAGACGATTATGGGTTTGTTCCCTTCTTCAAAATCAGTCAACGTTTTCAAATGAAATCTGCCTTCTTTTAATCAAATGGTGAAGTATCAATAAGAAAACACAATTATCCTGTTGACTAATTGGATTATTCATTTTCCGATTGTGAAAAATCAGACTGGCAATTCCGAGCAAGCCCGTTCCATAAAAATTACAAAGGCGAAAATTGCGGGGATTGTTATGAAAACTTCCGTTGAAATTTTTAACAATTTCCTTTGGAAATTCCAAATAATTTCTATTGACAGTAAAATGGTGCAGAAATTCCTAAGTATTTTCCGTGGAAATAACGAACAATTAGGGGAAGGAGGGGCAGTATGAAGTGGGTTAGGAAAGATGGCTTTAATGTTTTAGCTGTATCGATTTTTACCTCATGCAATAGTTAAACAATATAGTTGGCTGAAGCAATTTCAAAATGGTAAAAAAAATCTCAATCATATTGATAATATTCATGAGGCCTTCTAGCTGGCAGCTCTTTGGGAACAAAGCACCACGCGTCGGTGAATCAGCATTCTGGTGCGTAGAGACGCCTAGTCCCCCTAGGGCGTTTACCTCGCCAAAATGTTAGATGTTTCATCTTAAAGTCTTGCAAAAAAATCAGGAAAAATAAAAAAAATTGAAAAAAAAATTGTTACATTAGGTGTGTTGTCAACAAAAAAAATTAAGAGTCTACGTAGACTCTTGATAAACCATCCATAACCATAAACCATGATCCAGATCTAGAGTGAACGTAACACACTTGGATTATTTCTCCAACCTCAGCGAAGGAAATCCTATGGCTCCGAATTTGGTTATTTATATTTTATTAAAAAGCTTCCGATGGTCTACCTATCATACCAGAACGAATAGGACAACCGGGAAAACCATAAGTAATTTGGGTGAGATTTGTAATATTCATTATTTACAACGCTGCGCTTGCACGCATTCACATGCACATTTACAATAAACAGAAGCTCCCAACTCATGCACCCACTTACTCACACAATCACAGCAGCACACTGCACGCATTCTCTCCTCTGCCGTCGTCTGAAGCAGAACTCGACATAGTTCTTACCTGTGAAATGGGTCCTTGCTACAACATCCAATCACACCTAGATTAATTATTTATTCTTCTATCACTGGAATTGACAATTTCCAGTCGACTGTGACATCCAGGCTGGATGCCTGACATTTATGTTTGATTAATTGCAGCACCACCGGCTCTGGAGCTTTAACACCATCCCTTGAATCTTCTCAGAATCGCAACCCCCGCTCTTTCTCACCGCGGGTGGCAAGTTTCTCACTACTCACTACATTTACAAGTGCAGCTTTCGCAGCATCTGCGGAATATCGAACCTCAGCCAATTTTTCTTCCCCACTGGCCCACACTATTTTTTTTCTTCGTCTGAATCCGGATTTTGCAGCTCCGAGATTCACTTCAATACATGTTGATTGATAATCTGTGGTTTGAAATTGCCCGCGACTTGCTGCTCACCACTCACCCTCTACGCACATAGTCACAAACACGCATCGATATATGAACGAAACACTTCTAATCGATTTTCTGCCCACAATACCTCGTCCTTCCTTTCGCATCGGATGATCTGAAAGGTCAGTTCTGTATCAAGTTGGGATTTTCTAGCATTAATTTTCAGTAAACACAACACTCATTAATCCATTCCTCGAAAGCTAAGGTTAGAGATTCTCTGCAATTCAAGTATCACTTCCGCTCCCTCTGCAGACTAACGCAAGTTTGTTTTGGCGAAGGATAACACTCCCACTGATGATTTTCCCACCAGTCAAATATCGAAAAAGGTATCCCAACGCCCAATATCTATCCGAAATTCCACAAACTCTTCGTGTTGTACCGCAAAATTCTAAATCCGTTTTGAAGTCTGGAGCTGAAGTCTATTTTTCAAGCCCAAAAAAACACTTCAATATCCACTAAGATATCCAGGACCGTCGTTCGCACCAGCATTCAAACCGAACCGAACCGACCGTACGTCAAACGATGACTGTCGGAAGCAAGTGTCTCCAGATGTGAGAATACCCGACGGGCTGCCCCCAAAATGGGGAGCGCACCAGCCTCAGCCAAACTCTCAGCAGTGCCTCCCGCAGCAGAGCAAGCTCTTGGATGATATGGGCTTTCAAGCGTGGAGAGACAAGCGCGCTACTCATTCTGCCCTCACACCCCAACCCAAGCGTCCGGTCAAGCACAGTGCACACAGTGGTCGCTGAATGTGGTAAATGTTCGGAGGAATGGATATTCAGTAGACTCTGAAATGTATTCTTCAAATGGGCCTTGGGCAAAACTAAACAATGGACTCAATTGCATGAGAAATTAAGGGTGAACGCATGGTTGTTTGTTCATCTTAGGGGTTTAAAGAGGTGAAAAAATCGCAAATTTTTCTCAATCTTTTCGTTACAGCTCGATAATGAATAAATAAAATTGAATTGTAATAAAACAATGGTAATATTCGTTCAAAAATAAAGTTCCGGCATATTTTGGATCATTATCCCCTACTAGGAAGCCTTGTACATATAGTAAATAACTGCTGGAGTGCTTTATAAATGAAACGCTAAGCTGGGTGGCGACAATGTTGCACTTGTGGAATGCTATTCCAGTACCACAGAAGAAGAATAATCGATGTTTTGGTACACTGTGTCCGCACTATCCGCACCTCGACAGCAAAGGAGATTTTTTATTATTGTTTTGATCATACGCGCGTCTCACGACGCGTGTACGCTCATTCATAAAACGGCGAGAAGCAGAAGAAAGAGAAGACAAGAGCACGCGAATACAAAACATCGTGATGCCCGCGCCCGCGCATCCACGTGCATCGAATTCGACAAGCGATAGTAGGTAATGCATCGGAAAACTCAGTGCGAGCATTGCCCGCGCGGTATGGCAACGAGAGAGTCTCTCAATTTCACTTCGTGAAAATTGTGAGAGCGTTGAGCTTTCTGAGACAAACAAGGAGACGTAGTAATATGAACAGTGAGAAAAGTGGGTGGTAAACCGATAAGGGAGGGCATTTAAGCTTATGTTTATGGAATTATGGGGCAACATATGTGATTAAAATAAGATAAATAATGTTATAAAAGTTGTTTTTTTTTCAGCACATGTTGTACCGAGTGGAATAAATACTACGAGTACTGGAAAAATCGAGTTCTGCAACGAGATGCACACACTATTTCTTGCAATGACGCAAAATGAGCATTAATATGATAAATCGTGACCAAAATTATCCAGTTGTATTTACTTCAAATGATCGTTCTTGTAAAAAAATCTAGTTGGTACAAAAAACAATTAGGCTAGATGTACCAGTCGTGGCTATAGCACCAGTAGCCGCACTAGTGCTTTATATGCCAAATGGCCAATCAAATCACCGCAAACCAAGTTCATATCTATTAGGTATATTCATATGATACGATAAAACCTTTGATCTCCAAAACAAGTAAAGCTGAATTGTAAAAATTGATTTTACTTAATTTTTGACGTCCTTTGCACCAGTTGTCGCACTAGTGGTCCCGATTTGGCCAATCCCATAAAAAAACAATGGGATTTGCCATATAAGGAACCAAAATTAAGAATAGTGCCACAACTGGTGCATGCGTTCCTATTATGGATTAATGAATTTTGAGGATTGAAACAATTTTTGGTAGACCCCTCTTACAAGGGGGGTTTAGTGAGGTCTCCTCCCAGATAGACCTGTGCGCCGAAGTATTTGTGAACGGCGGCGGCGTAAGGCCATTTTTACACCGACGGCGGCGGCGTCAAACAAAATCACCTGGCATGGCATATCATGCATTTTATGAATTTTGATTTTTTTTTTGTACAATTGCTAGCTACAGTCAAACTGATGGTGTGAACATCCTAACAGCTATAGCTTGTATTTCCACAGAAAAAGTGTACATTACATCCTCCACTAGGACATTGCCGCATCACGCCGCATAAGTTTATTGGAAAGTACTTCGTATATAAATCCAGAAATTCGTTTAGAAATCGCTCAATATGTTTCTCAGAAAATCGAAAAAGGAATTCCAAGAATTAATTTAGATTTTCCCTAATGAATTCCTTCAGAACTTCCTCGAAGAATTGAAAATATATTTGGGTATTTCTTTGGAAATTCTTTCCGAAATTTCTCCAAAAGTTCCTTCAGGAATTTCCTTGGAAATCATTTCTTTGGAAATTCCTCTACCGAGTCTTTTGGGAATTTCTTCAGAAATTCATTCGAAAATTTCCTTGAGAATTACTTTGAAAATTGCTCAAGAAAATACTCATGGAAAATCCTTCAAAAATTTCCATAGGAATACTCACGGACACTGTTTGAGGAATACATTCGGAAATCCCGTTAGGATCAATTTAGTATTTTTTTTTAATTCCTTCAGGAATTTCTTCTAGAAATTTCTAATAGAAATTCTTCCAGTAATTCCTCAAAGAATTTCTTTGGAAACTCTACGAAGATATTTTTGGTATTTCAAAATTTCTCTTTGGAATTTATTTAGAACTTTCTCCAGAAATTCTTTCCTGATTTCCTATAAGACATTCCTCCAAAAATTCCTTCAGCAACTCTTCCAGAAATTCCTGTAAACCTTTGAAAATTTATTCCTATGGACTTACTGGAGGAAGCTCCAATGGATTTTCTTAAAAAAATACAGAGCCTTTTGGGGCCTTTCACAAATTACGTAACGCTGTAGGGGAAGAGCGTTACGATCCATACAAAGAAAATAAACCTTCCATACAAAAGTTATGTGGGGGAGGGTGGGGCTGAAAAATCATCAAATTTAGCGTTACATAAATTGTGAAAAAACCCTTTCCGGAGAGTTTTCTGAAGAAATTCTTGGATGAATATCTAAAATAATTCCTGGGGACTTTTTTGAAGGAATAAAAAAAGGAATTCTGAAAGGAATTTATGAAGGAACTTTCAATGAGTTTTCCCTAGGATAGGATGTGTCAAGTAGTCAGTAAAAATCGTACCGATTTGCTGTCACAATCGTACCGTTTGCTGATTGGATGAAAATGACAATCGATTACTTCGATTGGTGGCAGCGCGTTTTTCGTAGGGCAGCATGTTATTGCAGGTTTGTAAAGTTGATATTTTCGCTTCTCTTACATAAATAATGGATGAAACGGAAAGAAAAACATCAAGTTTTGATACATGATATTTGGAATATTTTGTACCAAATTACTTTTGCTGCACTGGCGACCACCTCGTCAGAGCAACCGAATAAAAAACAACAAGGCAGTCTCAATTGAGTTGTCACATCACATCACATCAAACAAATCTAGTTCAAGAGGTACACCTATAGAAAACATTTGGAACTCATCTAGTATGCCTTGATTCAATGATTAGTTTTGAAGTAAATAAATAAATGCCATCCACATTTGGTGGCATCGGAAAATAGTTCCAGTTGTGATTTACTTTTAAATTTATTATTTGTATAATGTCTTATATACCTACCTATTCTAGGCTTGGACATAACAAATTGGAAGACCTTGGTGGTTGATTTAGATATTTTAAATCAATCACCAAGGCAATTAAAGGACGTGTTCTCGTCTTATAATAAAACGCACGTTTATGGATTTACGAGAATTATATTTTAGCGAACTTAACTACGCGACGGACTGCAGTACAATGATTCCATCTCTCTTGACTCTCAGTCTGTGTGTGTGATCTAACCAGAATACGAGGGGTATGCCGATATGACAACATCCTCCTCATTTTCAAAAAAATGTATTTTACTTAAAACTTAAATCATAATCTCTCAGCTTGTTGGGCAACTGCTTTTCTCGTCTGGGTCGGATCGATGTTGAAATGGGAGTCACCTGTGGTTTGGTCACTCTATTGCTGCGTGGCTGCTTTTCAGACGATTGATCAGACGTTACCTCTGGAACTGTCATCAACGGTGTATCATCAGATGATTGAATCACAGGAGGCGGATTGTTTTGAAAATTATGTACTGCCACACAGCTCGCTGAAGAATTAAGCGTTGTTGATACATCTTTCGTCCTTGCATTTGATCCGTTGGGTGGCGGTTGATCGGGTTGATCACAACGATACGTTGTTCCGTTTGTCCCCGTTGTTGTTGATGATTCGATGTTTCGATGAGTGTTTACATTTCGCGGCTTCAAGTGTACCAAGCTTCGACGATATTTAGAGCCACCGACGTCCACCACATATGAGCGTTCACTCAGCTGATTGCTAACGATTGCTGGTGTCCACACTTTTGTCTCTTCTGGATTTAGTTGAGCAAACACTGCAGAGCCCACCTGTAATTCTGGTAAGTGCCGTGATTTCTTATCATAGTGGAATTTGGAACGTTTACGCTGTTTCTCGATTGACGCAGGTACATTTTCCACGACCTTTGGAAGCAAATTTTCAATGGATGATGGTACACTGCAACCTGAGACGAGACCGGCAAAGACAGCTTCTTTTTCCTTGTTTTGACACTTGTTCTTCTTTTTATCACAGTTGATTATCGAGTTTCAACTGTTTCCTTGACTGTTTCACCTAAGCCCCGGGTGGACTCTTCTGAGCACAATAAAAGTGTGTACAATTCACGAATTAGTAAATTCATTTTCATAAGCATTTTTATACCGGGAACAAAACACAAGTTTCTATCTGATTTTTAATAAGCTAAACGGATGATTTGGAATACTCGTTTAAGTGAAAAAGTCTTCGTAAAACAAAATTCATGCGGAATATTTTATTTGGGATACCAATACTTTCACACAAAAAGCTGCTGGTTGCACCTGACAGTTCGTGACAGCAGTTGACTGGCAGCCAGTGTTGCCACAAGTACAGATTTATCTGGAAAGGTACAGATTTTTTGACTAATTGTGGTACAGATTCTGTCCGGTACAGATTACAGATTTTCTCCAATAAGTACAGATTGGTACAGATTTTTTACAAACCAAGCTTTACAAAAAAATATTTTGTTTCAGTTTTCATCGAATAGATGCTTCTGCTATAAAAAATATTTAAATCATGGAGGTGAAATCAAAAAGTTCGTTCCAACGACATTTCAGTCTAGATTATTCAAAGACTAAATTATCCGTAAAAAAAAGACACGATTATATCGCTAATATTGTGACCTTTTTAAAGCAACCACTCCAGATTCGTAAATCTACATTTATATTTGATTGTATATGATGACAATAAGAAACAGATGCAAAATAAACATGGAATTCGTAAAAAAATGATGTTCTTTGACAATTTATTTGTCAAATTTCTGGATAATCGAGTCCAATTTGCTATATAACTCACTTATTTAACGACGACGGTATTTTTTCGGCTCTTTCAGTCTTTATGATAAGTTAAAATGGATTTTGCGTCAACTATCAAAAAGCTTATCATCTTGAACGCGTAAGATTCCGACTCAGAAGTTATCGGTTCATATATTCTTGATCTATCGTTTGTAACCATAAGCAAGGTAGGGCTTCAGGGGCTTTAGGTTTCAATTCTTGTACAGGTATTTGCTCCAAATAATGATAATTAATATTATTGTCGTTATTGAAGAGACTTGCAGTCCTCGGCTGACTCATCTCTGAAACAGTGCTCCAAATAAGGAAATATACATATAAATCATCCATTTTAAGATATTGTGAAAAAAAATTACTTATAGATACATTTCAAAAGTTGACCAAGAATTTTGTTATCTACGCTCTCATAGGAAACCATCCAAATTAAAAAAAAAAACTATTTCAATAATAAATTGAGTTGCATTGCATATATGTCTTATAATTTTTAGATTTTTAAATATCACAAATTCATCATACTGTCTGGTACAGATTATAGTACAGATTTTTGAAGATTTCGGTACAGATGAAAAAGATTTTTGAGCCCATGGTACAGATAAAAATGTGGCAACACTGCTGGCAGCAGCTGAAGTTACATTTTTTCCTCTTTGCAAGTCCCGTCCCAGACTGCAACGAGTTGATCGCGAGAAGAGCCGTGCTGTTGGACTGGTACCTATTTTATTCGGCACATTGCGCCAATGAAGAAGGGCGAACCAAAAATCTTCACCTGTGTCTTCGCATTTCTTCATCATTCGCTTTGCAATTTTCACCGCCGCCTCCGACTTTCCATTTGCCTGCTGATGATGCGGTGAAGATGTTATGTGCTCAAAGTCCCAATCGTGAGCAAACTGGACCATTTTGCGGTTGATGAAATTTGTGCCGTTGTCCGTCAAGACCGTTTGTGGTACACCGTGACGAGCGAAATTTCTTTTACACACCCGAATGACGGTGTCCGGAGTCAAATCTTCCAAAAGGTCAACCTCAAAGTAATCAGAGTAGTGGTCGACCGTGACAAGAAATTTCTGCTTACGCCCACGGTATTCTGCGAGAAAAACATCCATACTCACCATTTGGAAAGGGAATACCGGTATGCTGTGACTCATCATTGGAGGATTTGCTTGAGATGCAGCGTACTTTGCACAAACAGTACACTCCTTAACCACGTCCTTTATTTGGCAGCTCATGCCAGGCCAGAAAAGATTGGCTCTTGCTAGCTTCAGCGTTGCTTCCACGCCACCATGACTAACATGACAGCAGTCAATCATTTTGCGACGCAACACGTACGGGACCACTATTCTATCATACCGCAGAACCACTCCATCAACAGTACTCAATTCGTTTCGATAGTTGTAGTATATTCGAACTGTATCTGGCACTTTATCGACTGTCCTCGGCCACCCGTGGTGTATGAATTTAATGATTGTCTGCATCGTTGAATCCTTTTCCGTTTCTTGGATTATTTCACTTAGGCGCTGGTGCGAAATGCTCAAGTAGATTGTCGGATTAACGTCCTCGACTTCCTTAAGCACCTTAAAGATGTTCATCTTTCTATATTGATCTTCAGGTTCGCTGACCATCGGAGCTCGAGAAAGAGCGTCCGCGACGACATTATCTTTTCCGCTCACGTACTCTATCGTTAGGCTGTATCGCTGCAAATTTAAAAGCATATGCTGTAGCCGGCGCGGAGCCGATAAGAGTGGTTTTTGAAAGATGTTGATTAGTGGTCTGTGGTCCGTCTTGACAACAGCTTTCGGATTGCCGACGATGAGTTGGTCGAATCGTAGACAGGCAAACAAGATTGCTAGTAGCTCTTTTTCGATCTGAGCGTAGTTCTTTTCTGCTGTTGTTAGGGTTCTAGATGCGAAACCAACAACACTATCCTGTTGAAAGACTGCCGCACCCAAACCGTAGCAGCTGGCATCACACTCTATTGTCAGTGGTAGATTGGGATCGTAGTAACGCAGAGTACCGACATCCGCAAACAATGATTTTACGTTGGTGAATTCGTCTTCTTCAATCTTCGACCACTTCCATGGCACTTCCTCGGATATTAAGCTTCGTAAGTTGACCAAATTCATACTGAGATTTTTAACGAAACGGCTCAGATAATTTACCATCCCAACAAAACGGTGCACCTCCTTTCTGTTGGTCGGCCTGGGGAAATCTCTGATGGCAGAAACTTTGCTCTCGTCTGGCTTCAATCCATGATCGGTGAGCACATGTCCGTAAAACTTGACTGAAGTTTGGCACAGCTTGAGTTTCGATAAATTAAGCTTCACATTCTTTTGCTCCAGCCTGACCAGGAGTGCTTCCAGACATTTGTTGTGGCTAACTAATGCCTCTTCAAATGTATCGCCAATTCCGTATATTAGCACGTCATCTGCTATACATTCCACGCCTTCCAAGCCTTCGATGGCTTCCTGTAGCTTTAGCTGGAAAATCTCCGGCGCTGATGAAATGCCAAAGGGTAATCGTGTCCAACGAAAACGACCGAAGGGTGTCCAGAATGTAGTCAATTTACTACTTGTTTCGTCCAATACTACATGCCAAAACCCCTTCCTAGCGTCCACAGTGGAAAATACTCTGGCTTTCCCAAGTTCTGGCAGGATTTCGTCCAGTGTCACAAATTGCAAGTTTGGTCTTTTCAACGCTTTATTCAGCATGACAGGATCCAAACACACTCGAATCCCATCGGATCCGGGGCGACGAACAATAACCAAATTACTCACCCAGTCCGTATGTGATGGTTCTTTGACTATCATTCCATCCTTCTCCAGCTGTACGAGTTCCTTCTTGAGCTTTTCTCTCATCGCGATCGGTATCCGTCTAGGAGGCTGGATCGACGGAATAACACTATCATCGATTTCCAACGAAACCGTATCGGAAAATTTCCCATAACCGGTGAACAAACTTTTGTGGTTATCTACATTGGCGTAACTACCTCCGATGCCTAGGGGGGGCTATAGCCCCTTTATATTTTTTCTCAAAATTGACCCTCTTTTTGAAAATTCTCGAACATTTTAACATCTCATCATCAAGTTATCAGCGGTAATGTGACAAATGCAGTCCAACCACCTAAGGCAATTGCGGATCCATCACACTCATTCATATTATTCTCTTTTCTCAAGCACGTGCACGTGTGCACGTGTGAGCAACAACTCACAGTCTATGTTTAATTGCGCTCAACTAGCGTCAGGCAGTGGATAGATTTGCATACTTCATAAATATTCTATCTATCTCAAATGAAAAAAAATAGTGCAACTTTCCATGGATTCCACCGAGAATCTTCCAAGAATTCTGATGACAATCCTTTAGTGATGCTGACTGGAATGTTCCAGGGACTCTGACGGAAATCTCTAGATATTTCGACGAGAATACCGATGGGAGCCTTCAGGGATCATGAAGGGAATCCACTAGAGATTTCGGAGGGAATGTTTCAGGAATTCCAACGGAAAAATTTCAGAGATTCCGACGAGAATGTAGCAGGGATTCTTCACCCTCCAGGAATTTCGACGGGAATATTTCAGGAATTTGAAGGGGAATATTCCCGGGATTTCGTCGAAAACCCTCCAGGAATTCCAATATGATGGTTCCAGGTATTTCGTGAGCAATGTTCCAGGGATGAAGACGCATATCGTCGAAGGATTCCGAAGCAATCCGTCGAAGGACTTCGAAGCAAATCGTCGAGCGACTCCGAATTAATCCTTCAGTTATTTCGAAAAGAATCCTCCAGCGATCCCGAAGGGAATCCTCCAAGAATGTTGAAGCAAATCGTTGAGGGATTCCGATGCAAATCATCAAAGGATTTCGAAGCAAATCATCGAATGGTTCCAAAAAAAAATCATTTAGGGACTCTGAACAAAATCTATGAGAAATTCTGAAGCAAACCGTCGATGTATTCCGAAACGAAACGTCGAATGATTCTGAAGCAATTCTTCGTGGGATTCCGAAGCTAATCGTCAGCCGGATTCCTTATCGTCTAGAGATCCCAACGCAGATCATTTGCAAAACGTCGAGAGACTCCGAATTAAATCTTCAAAGGATTACGAAGCAAATCGCCGAAGGATTCTGATTTGTCAAGGAATTCCTAAACCAATCTTAAAACGAATCTGGAGATCTTCCGGAGCAAATCAACGAGAGATTCTAAAGCAAATCTTCCATGGATTTTAAAGGGTATTTTTCACAGATTCCCAAGGGTATTGCTTAACAATACTGGAAAGAATCCAGTAGGAATTCTTCTGGATTACGATTGGAATACTTCGATGAATCCGAAAAGAATTATTTAGAGATTGAAGTAAGAATTCTTCTCGGATTCTGATGAGAATCCTTCTCGGATGCTGATAGGAATCTTTCTCAGAATTCAGAAAGAAGCTAATTTTTTCCACTCATTTCATTAAGTATGATAGAATGAATATGAGAGATAACTCTTTAGTCTTCAAACTTTTTCGGTAATTCATTATGCTATATGTTGAAAACTGATATCACTACTAACTAACTTATCAAATCCTAGGGGGGGCTAATTTTTTTCTAGGGAGGGCTAAGCCCCCCCTAGCCCCCCCTTATTTACGCCAAAGGTTATCTATTATCTGCTGTGCCTTAATTCGATAAATATTCAAAAGCTCATCGGATGTATTCATAGACTTCGATTTGCTGAACATGACTGTCTTACAGAACTTGACGTAACCCAATTCACGAGCTGCTTTTGCCGATAGCAAGGGACGATGGTCGACGTCCACTACTTGAAGCACCAATCGGTATTTCTTTCCTTTGCGTCGACATGGGATCTTGACTTGACCTAGTACCTTAATTGGATTTCCTCCGAAGCTTTGAAGGCGTAGCTTCGAAGGCAGCATTGGAGGATGATCGATTTCACAAAGTTTTGCTAGTCTTGCAAATCCAATCAGACTAGTGTTGGCGCCTGTATCCACCTCACATGTTACGGACTTCCAAACATTAGCGAATTTCAGATCGAGTTCAGCCAGAACACTGCCTCCATGATCCGAGTTGTCGAAAATCTTCCCAATCTCGTATTCCGCGTCCGATTCATCCGAAGATTCGTCGCATCCTGAAGTTTCATCGTTTGAGTCACTGCTTTGGTCCTTCACCTCTTTTATTCGTCGTGATCCCCGTTGTTTCCGTTTCCTGTTGGCCTTGCATACTTTTCCAAAGTGGTTCTTTCCGTTGCACTTATGACAGCGTTTGCCTAAGGCAGGGCAACTTCCTTTGCTGAATTCGTGACGGTCTCCGCAAAATTTGCAACGGGGATAGCTCACTGCTGCTTTGCCTTGACTCACCTTGTTAACCTCTACCACTTTGGGTGCTGGGATCGCCAAATCCAATGATCGTTTGGTCGCGATCTCTTCTGCTCTACATAAATCCACGGCTTTCATTAGCGTGATGTCAGCCATGGATAACATTTTCGCCTTCAGTTGTGGCCATCGGTTAGATGTGACGATCTTGAACGTAACAAGCTCATCCTCGATCACACCAAGCTTAGCTACTTTTGCCAGTGTCTTGAGACGACTAACATAATCATCGATTGATTCAACTGAATATTGGCCAGCCGAAAAAAAATCCAGTCGATCAATAATGACGTTGCGCTTTGTGATGACTTTAGCTTTAATGGCGGCCAGTGCAGTCGCGGGATCTGCCTGTTGTGCCGCTGTTAGATCGAAATTGAAATATTTTCTTCTGGCTGCTTCACCGACTACTGACAGAAGAATACTGACTTTCTTTGCATTATCTCCTTGTGGCCAATCGTCCATTCCCGTTGCTCTCGTATACTCGTTCCAGCTCCGCTCGAAGAAATCCATATTCTGTTCCATGTCGCCCTCTATGGCTAGCGGTGAAGGTTGAGGAACGGGAATACTGGAAGATGACGGCTGCTGTGCCACCATGTCCTGCATCAGCTTTGTAAATAGCTGCGTCTGGTAATTTAAAAACTGTTGGAACTGCGTTTGATCCATATCGATGAGGATCCAAAACCAATCACTCGAATGAAAAAAAAAAACAAAATGGCCGCCGCTGCCCACACTATTTAATGATTGAACCGAAAATGTTTTTTTTTCCGTTTTCCGCGATTTCAAGAAATTAACGCCGAAAAAACGTAAACCTAATAGTTATCCCACTTCTGACACCATGTTCTCGTCTTATAATAAAACGCACGTTTATGGATTTACGAGAATTATATTTTAGCGAACTTAACTACGCGACGGACTGCAGTACAATGATTCCATCTCTCTTCTCAGTCTGTGTGTGTGATCTAACCAGAATACGAGGGGTATGCCGATATGACAACAGGACGTTTGAAAAATCATCAGAAGCAACAAATTTCTAAACCCTGCAGTGTATTACTCACATAATTTATTGAATGTGAAGTTGAAGGAAAATAACATTCTTTTCGTTAAGGTTAATGAACTCTATCGCATTTCTTCAAACAATGAATTTATGTATTGTTGAAAAAACATGAAATACTATGAAGTCTTTGATTTTCAAGTTTTGCTGAAAATACTTATGTTCATCTCTTTGAAAAATCGTTCAAGAAATTCTTCTAGAAGGGTTCCCCCACACATAGTGCTTTCTCCTTTGATTTCTGGAAGCATAGTTTCATTTTCAAACTATTAATTAGCTACGAAGCCAACATAGATTCAAAAAACCTCCACAAATAAAACCAGGTTATTCTTTGAAATTTCCCTCAAGAATTGCTTCGAAACTTCATGGGGCTTTCGAAATTTTCTTAATGAATTCTTCTGGAAATTGCTTCAAAAATGTTTCTAAGATCAATTCTGACAATTCCTTCAGAAATTCTTTTTGAAATACTTTTAAAAATATCTACCCATGTAGATGAGTAAACTTCATCACAGTTGTAATAGATTTGACGCGTCTTTCCTCAAAAAAGCCATCCCTCGGAAAGCTCAAAAAGAATTGCGAATCTATTTATTAGTCTGTTGGATTACACTGTTGAAAGGAGATTCCCTCTATCCCGCGGACATCGCGTAAGTGTCTCTGCTTACGGGTTGCCATCTCTGATTTTTGTCCTTCACGCAGCAGTGCATTGAAAGCAGAATGGTAATTGAATTCGACTATAATTAATTAATAACACTACTGGGTGAAGCCGTATGCAGACCAAGACTCAAGCCAGAATGGTGGATAACTACGTGCACAAATATATACTTTTAAAAAATTCCACTGAAATTTTTCCATGTATCCATTAGACATTCCATTTCCTCGGAATTTCATTTGGTAATTCCTTCAGAATTTCCTCCGCCATTTCCTCCCAAAATTCTAGGAAGAATTTTCAGATATCTATGAATTCCTAGAGCAATTTCCAAAGAAACTCCTAAAGGATTTATCAACATTCTCAAATTTCTTGAAAAATTTCTTTGGACATTCCTCCAAGAATTCCTCCGGAATTTTCTCCAGGCGTTCCTTCAGAAAATCCTCCAGAAATTACTACGGAAATAAATCCAGAAATTCCTCAGGAATTTTCTTCAGGTATTTGTTCAGAACTTCCTCCAGGACTTTCTTCGGAAATTATTTCAAGAAAATCAAAAAACATTTCTTTGGGAATGGTTTATCACAATAAATCGAAAATTTATTCAGAACAATCCTGGCAATTGAAGTACAAGGAGGAATGAAGGAAATGCTCAATTTGGTGGGTCACGTGCCCTATCGTGCTTCAGTTCCAGAAGCTTTAATTATATGTTTCAAACCTTTCAAAGATGATGAACCATCCAATGCGACCAAAATTAGGGTTTTCTGCATGAAGTTATATATGAGATTAGAAGTTCATCGATACGCTCGCTTATTTGTAGGTCTGTAACCAGGAAGTTCTTGGATGACCTAACATTTAACACGCCAATGCGGGTAAAAGTGACAGAGATAAAAGTAAACAAATGTGCTAAAGGTATAATAGCTATTTATTGTCCCACGCATACAAAAATTTACTCCTTTTTAGTCGCAAAGAAAAACATACCTGCAGAAAAAAAAGTTACTTTGATATTTTTAACAATTTGGTCACCACGTTGTGGATTGTGGCGATGAATGCTTTGATAGCACGTTCTTTTTTACTGCGGAGAAATTTTTCACATCTATGAGAGCCTTGGAAAATTATTACTGCGGGCTTGGTAGTCATATGGCTACTGCTTCTGCCTCATACGCAGGAGGTCGTGGGTTCAATCCCAGGTCCGTTCCATTCTCCTACTTTGTATCTTTCTCTTTATTTCTCATGTTCTAGCAATCGCTAGAACTGGAAATGGACTTCCATACCGTTTCCATTACTATTCCTATATGTTCAACTTGAGTATTCTATCAGTAATCTGCTAGAATTGGAAATGAACTATAGAGCTCGTTTCCTACATCCAATTAGAAATTCCATCAGTTACCTTCTCCTATCTATCACATTGGCAGCTCGTTAACCAAGACGGACCTCTGCCTCTTCAACCTAACCCAGAAATTCCAACAAATTCCGCATGAACTCGTGGCAAGTGCAGAGGTATATTCGGCTTGCAGTGGGCAAGTGATTGCATCATCATTTCCTCCCCCTTCCCTACATTGACTTGCATTCTGACGTGGCAGGCGCCAGTATGACCTAACAAATGAGATCACCAGTACTTGTACATTGAAGATGTTTGCTAGTCCCAAGCAAACATCTGTTGGTTCCCTGTGCAAGAACAGCTGATCTGGTCATAATGGAAAAGCAACTACGAGCAGTCAATCAAGCTCAAGCTCAAGCTCAAGCTCTATGAGAGCCTTGGAAAATTATTACAAAAGATGTCTTTTTTTGCAAGGCACAATAATTAATGCCGATAGGTTGCCTTTGTTCGGCAGATGCAAACGTACTGCACACTGTGATTTTTGTGTTTGGCCAATCATCGGCGTGAAATACGAAATTCGGTGGCGTGGAGCCAATCGGCGTATAGGGCACTGCACGGAAACATCTCTTTCTCTTTCGTTCTTCATAAATTTTGACGTTTACTGGCCTTGTTGTTTTCTAATTTCTTTGTCTCTTTCGCGCTGCAAAGAAGTTTGAAAACAACAAGGCCAGTAAACGTCAAATTCCCTGAAGAAGAAAAGAGAAAGAGATTCGTTCGTGCAGTGCCCTACACGGAGAAACACGTTTACTCATTAATGGGTACTTTTTCTTTGCTATCTCTTTCACTCTGCTGAAAAATTTACCCATTTTGAGAGAATAAGTGGATCTACTCATTTAAATGAGTAAATCCACTTATTCTCCCAAAATGGGTAAATTTTTCAGCAGAGAGAAAGAGATAGCAGACAAAAAGTACCCATTAATGAGTAAACGATTTTTACCGGGTATAGCGCGGCGCCGACACCTTGACCGGCGTCGATGTATATCAATAAATATCGGCGGCGGCGTGGTGCGTCAGCGCACAGGTCTACTCCCAGAGAGGCGGAGAGCGGAGTGACGGAGGCTGCAACTAGCAGCGGGTGGAGCAACTCGATGATAACATCGAGTTCGCGAACGCAAGGCAAAACATTAGTAAGGAACTGAAACAGATCCTTCGGATGCTCCGCCAGGCTGTTCGAGTCGCAAGACAAGAACAGGATGCGTTTAACAGGCGGGTGGTGGGAAGGGCCCTCCATAGCCGTGCGGTAAGACGCGCGGCTACAAAGCAAGACTATGCTGACCATGTAGCTGGGTTCGATTCCCGGTGCCGGTCTAGGCAATCTTCGGATTGGAAATTGTCTCGACTTCCCTGGGCATAAAAGTATCATCGTGCTAGCCTCATGATATACGAATGCAAAAATGCCCAAGTAACCAAAAATTTCTTTAAGAGTACATTTTTCGCTTAAGCAGCTCAGTGAATCTGATTAAACGAAAAACGTACTCTTAAAGGAACTTTTGGTTACTTGGGTGGTAACCTGGCTTAGAAACCTTGCAGTTAATAACTGTGGAAGTGCTTAATGAACACTAAGCTGCGAGGCGGCTCTGTCCCACTGTGGGGATGTAATGCCAATAGGAAGAAGAAGGCCGACAAATGTGCTCAAGCCGATGCCTTCTCCTTCCTTGGAGGAGCGACCATGGCCCAAGAGGCGATTTATATCGCCTTGACGGCCAATGAAGAAAAGACTGCGCGAAACGGCTCAGGCAGCAATCCGGTGAAGGCGCTCAGTGCAAAGCCAAATGACGTGCGACCATAAAGGCCAAACGTCGTCTGGACGGAGCAGATCGGGGTGCAGAGGAGCCCGAAGGGAATTCTCGGCCCAAAAAGGCGAAAGGCACCAACCAGGCGCAAGTCGCCGGGCCGCAAGAGGGTACAAGCCAGCCTGGACTGAAAATCCCTGGCAGCTGGTCAGTAGAACTAATGGGACTAACTACATGAAGCTGGCCCAAGAGGTCTTGAGTGACGACGCCGAGGTGAGGTCATTGGGGGCGGAAGTGACCCTCCAGTGCAAGCAAGGACGTCGTCGTCTCTGCTGTCAGAGACCAGTGCGGTACAAAGGTCGACAAGAACTCTGTACGCCTAAGAGGCGGTCTGTTTTGGCATGCAGGTAGTTTACCTTCGGTTACCGGTTGCGGAAGACAAAAAGATAGAGTCATATAGAGTTGCAACCATTGTCACAGTTGCATGCATAAGTCTTTTGATAATCCTCAAGCAAAGTTAATTACTCCGGTGACATCGACACCAACTCAAGATGATGTTATGAATCTAAATCGTGATTTGATGGCACAGTTAAAATTGGAACAACGTCTTGCGGCTGAAAGAGAAGAACACAAGAAGCAAAGAAGCAAATGCATGTACTTGTACAGCGTCTTGAATTACACAACAAAGCGTTTCAACCCCCCCCCCCCCCTCCGCTCTCCACAGAAAGCTCCACAGCGATGCACTGGTGCCATAAAGAAAAACGTAAATATCGGCGGTGTGATAAATGTGTCATTGGCGGTGCCAACTGTGAAATCGCTCTCAGAAAAAAAGAGTCAAATTTTCAAACACTCGGTTAAATTACGTGAGCATCAGCTAAAAGCACTGGAAGCCAAACAAGAATTGGAGCGACGACAGTTGGAAGAACGTTTAGAGTTGGGTAAATCTATTTTGGCCGCAAGCGAGTATGATTCAGAGGAAGATGATAACTTCGAGAATAACGCGTTGATGATCAACGAATGGCTTGAGCAAACAGATAATATTGGATATGATCCTGTTCTGATGCACACCGTTACCACGATACGAAACACATTCTCCGCAAAATATCCCTGCTGGTTCAATAGATCAACCGACTATTCAATTGACTAGTATGTATTTAGCGGCACGTCAAACGGTAAAAGACCTACCTCGTTTTGGTGGCGATCCAGAGGATTGGCCACGGTTCATTGTAGCCTACGATCGCACCAATAGGATGTGTGGGTTTCTTCTTCTTCTTCTTATTGGCATTACATCCCCACACTGGGACAGAGCCGCCTCACAGCTTAGTGTTCATTAAGCACTTCCACAGTTATTAACTGCAAGGTTTCTAAGCCAGGTTACCATTTTTGCATTCGTATATCATGAGGCTAGCACGGTGATACTTTTATGCCCAGGGAAGTCGAGACAATTTCCAATCCGAAAATTGTCTAGACCGGCACCGGGAATCAAACCCAGCCACCCTCAGCATGGTCTTGCTTTGTAGCCGCGCGTCTTACCGCACGGCTAAGGAGGGCCCTGGTGTGGGTTTAGTAATGATGAATTGTTAGACCGATTGGAAAGAAGCTTATACGATCGTGCACTATCTTCAGTCAAAAGTTTGCTGTTGATCCCGAGACAGCTGTTATGTCGCGACTTCGAACGTTATTCGGGAACGCTGAAGTGATCGTTGACACAATGATCAAACGGATTCGCGCAATGTCCTCTGCAAAAGCCGATAAATTGCTGTGATTTTGCAGCACGTTTAAACCCCGGGTACTTCGAACCCCCCATGGGGTGCTTGCTGTTCGCAGCTTTGCTGGAACAGATCAAACAGTTGGGAGGGCTCGTGCAGCATTGTGCCTTATGTCCCTCCAATCCGCAGCGTCGACAAAGCTTGCTTCTGTCAGGGCCTTTGCAGTCCCATTTCTTGTGCCCCGGTTCCAGGCACTTGAAATAAACTTCGGGTTGCTCATATATGCCCACAGAGCATACCGACCACCCCACCTTGACGCTCCCTAACTTGACTACCTTGGAGGCGTCCGCTGCAGATAGCCGAACCACTGCAACCTGTGTCCCTGCCGGACCCTTCCGTAGCCGAACGGCTGCGGTGGACGCCTCCACTTCACACTGTCGCCGCAGTGCCGTGTCGAGCTCTTCGACTTCGGTGATCTCGTCCAGGTCTTTAACCCTTAGATTCACCTCCATCGTGAGTGCCCTCACTTTGACCGTCTCGCCAAGGACTTCCTCCGCCAGCTTCTAGTGATGTATATCCTAAATTTGCGTACACTAATCTGAGCGTGTATGCTATATAAATTTATAGCATTCGATATGCAGGAATACTGGAGAATGTCCTGGAGAATTATGAAAACGTAGCACTTATATGGGCAAAACTAGAGCTTAGTTTGGTTAATGCGACTGTAAGACGAATAGTAAGGCCTGGAATGCCAGAGGAGGAAACCGGAAGGAAGCCAAACAATTTTTCAACTGTATTAATGTCCCTACACAAAAAAAAAATCGTTGGTGGAATTAAAAGAAACGTTGGTAAAATTAAGAAAATCCGTTAGTGATTTTCAGTAGAAAGTAAAAGATTGTTAAAACTACAATTAAAAAAATGTCACTTCGGTAACTACTTTGATAAGAGCCGACCTTTCAAAGTAACATTTTACTCTCAAAACTAAGAGAGTATTTTACTTTTAAAATAACATTTTCTTCTTGAAATTAAATGTGTATTTTACATTGAAATCACTGTCATACCTTCAGAAGAACAAATGTTTTGCATTTCCAATTTCAATCAAAACAATTAAAATAAATTTCTTCATATTTATTGCGCTTTTTGCACTTTATAAGAGTTCTGCGAGATTTTTTTTCTCACAGTCATCTTTTTCTCACACTCAATACACTCAAAAAAGTTTGATTTTCCGTGTATAATATTTGAGTGTGAGTGCCCAATCTGAAAACAAATAGACGTCAATTCATGGCGGGAATCGATTTAGTGTACACGCTTACATGTGACTAACGAGTAATGGGTTATAATTGGGTAAATTTCAGTAACAAAAATCGATCAACCCGAAATGAGAGTGAGTGTGAGAAAAAGAAGCGGGCAAATCACAATCTACACATAGCTCTTCAAATTGGTGAAATCGGCAATATAAAAATAATATTGATTGTATCTTTCCTGTACTTTACTATTCAATACCGGGTTCTAGGTAGGCATTTCATTGCGCCGGAATTGCGGTGCTGTGTTCTTACTGTTCATCTCGTGGTCCGTCTCGTTGGGATAGTAATGCCACTGTTTTCCCGGTGATCACGCATAACATGTTCCACTAGTTGTTATAGCAGAAGCTCCAATTCGCCTTGACGGCAGCGAGAAAACAAAATGGGGGTTGGGTGATGCTTTTTTATTTCACCCGGCAAGGCATATAGGACGTCAATTTTAAAATTCTTGTTAAACCGTTAAAACGCATTTTAGCCGGAAATAGTTAGATTTTTCGAGTTAGAAATTTCTTTTACTTTCAGATTAGCAACACTAAAGTTGAATTATTTTGATTAAAAAAACATGTATTGATAAGTAGTCAAACATGTAGTTTTCCAAATTTCTAATGCTACGTATTTAAAATCTTTTGGTAAATCAGTTTTAAAAACATTTTTAAAGCAATTTAAAATATATTTCCTATGTTCACCATGTTGAAATACAGTGATTTCACGCACACGTCCGTCTCCACTAGATGGCAGCTGCGCGCCTTCGTCAAACCGAATGGCGGACGCTGGTAAGCTGGTCCCACGACAAAGACAACCTTCCGCGGTGTCGTACTAATTTGATGTTCTCCTCACTTTATCCGGTTCTTTCTATAGCAAACGTTCAGCAGATTTAATTTGCCTTTTTCTTCACACGAGACCCTGTCTCTGTTTTCCTGGGATCGTCCGTTTTGGAGGGTGAGGAATCATTGATGTGAAAAAAGATATAATAATTAGCATTTAGATGTAATTAATAACTTACAAACTACGAACCAGCTGCACACTCTGTAACCTTATCGACGGAATCCCTTACTGGAATGCTGACTGAGGAAACTTGGTCCAGTGATGTATTTATAACGGCTATAAGCGGCCTTCGCTGACTCCCTGCTGATCAATTTGTAGGACTAGCTTTGTCGGTGGTAGGACTATTCTAGCGCCTCAAGGTCCAGGGTCCAGAGCAAATGTGCTCATTTATAATCTCCCGAAAAACATAAGCGGACTTACAAACTTTTCAACATATTTTTGCAACTCACTGACAGATAGTAAGTTGCCAGTTACATTTTTCTTCCTGCCAGTGTTGCCAAAAATGTGAAATGTTGAACCATGATTAAATATTTTACAATTTTTGTTTTAAGTATTTTCACTGTTAAAATAAAAATTTCAAACTTGAGAAAAACTTTCAGATCAATCAATTTATCTATATCGAATGAAATGTTTTAGCTCTTAAAAACACAACATTTTCCTTATTGTCATAATAAGATGTTGAAAATGTTGGAATCCCAACTTTTTTTTTGCTCTGTGTATGTATTTTGGATGTATGTGCACCTCCTTCGTTGCATCTATTATTGGGCATGGTTAACATTGTATTATAACGCAGTCGCAGAGATCAATATGGATATTGTAGATCCAGTTGAAAACCGAACTGAGCTATCGCGACAATCGCATTTTCTCACATTTCCGGAAGTCGCAACTGCATCGCGAGTAGTGCGCATATATACCATACCGCCATCATGCGCACCACTCGCAATGCAGTTGCGACATCCGGAAATGTGAGAAAATGCTATTGTCGCGAGAGCTCAGTTCGGTTTTCAACTGGATCTACAATATTTCTCAAACATGAACGGCGGTATCAAATGCAACTCGCCATACTCAGTTTGGATTCACTGGGGATACACTGCCATAGCTTAGGGTAATGTGACCAGATTTCCTATCCTTTGCAATATGCACTTTTGGAGGATTCATTTTAAACCAGTGACGCAATCCATACAAAAAGTGTGAGATAGGGAGAGGGGGTTGAAAATGGTCAATTTTTGCGTTACGTAATTAATGGGTCTTATTGAACAAGCGAGGCATATTGGAGCAGGGTGATCACATAGTAAAAGCGCACGCAAATGCTCTCAATAAGCTACAAGACATGATTGATGCTTTTTTTGGTGTTACGCTGGAGCGTGTTTTGCGAAGCATGGAAGCTACTGCAGCTTCCATCCACGCCCAAATTTCATGTTAATTTAGTTCCTAACTAAAAGCTTATCCTCAACGACTCAACGCTTTGGCTGTCCATAGTCTCCGCCTCCACCTGGGGCCCTCCTTAGCCTAGCGGTAAGACGCGCGGCTACAAAGCAATATAATGCTGAGCGTGGCTGGGTTCGTTCCCCGGTGCCGGTCTAGGCAATTTTCGTCCCCTAGAACTATCCGACAACACCAGCACAATGCAAACAGAAACAGGAACCGTCATCAGCTAACACTCGTCCACACACAAATTTTACAAATTTAATTGTATCTTGACAGATACGTATTTTAACCTCAACAGTAAGCCCGTCTACGAGACACTGAAGACGGCCTTACTGTTGAGGTCGAAATACGTATCTGTCAAGATACAATTAAGTGGTGGAATTCAATGGGATTGTACAAACTCGTCTTATGACAAGTGAAGACATTCCACTAAAAAGCTCAAAATAATTTTCTTAACAAAATAGTTCAGATTGTTAAATAAAAAGCAATAAATAA
>NC_085141.1:366735932-366759896 GCF_024139115.2 Armigeres subalbatus | reverse complement strand
CAGAGGTTTGTGGTAATTAGATTTCAAGTAATCACCGAGGAAGGAGTTCTTTATTCTTGATGTTCGTTTGGGACAGTTTAATGTCAAATTCATTGGTCGTTCGTCTCTCTGCATACCGGCCGCACGCGCAACTCTCTCGATTGCAGAAACAGCCAGCGAGTGCAGCCAACCCTGGAGCCAACGTCCCCTTACAGGTTCTCTGCTAGGCATCACGTCAGATTTTAAAGCACATTACGTCACGAATGGTGGGGTGCATATGGCGGACGGTACGTGGAGGAGGCGAATGAATTACGAGTTGCATCAGCTGTTGGGAGAACCATCCATCGTTCACACTGCAAAAATCGGAAGACTGCGGTGGGCCGGGCACGTAGCCAGAATGTCGGACAGTAATTCGGTGAAAATGGTTCTCGACAACGATCCGACGGGAACAAGAAGGCGAGGTGCACAGCGGGCAAGGTGGATCGATCAGGTGGAGGACGATTTTCAGAACCTCCGCAGACTGCGTGGTTGGCGAAGTGCAGCCTTGGACCGAGCTAAATGGAGAAGACTGTTATGTGCAAGTGCAGCACAGGCCACTCCGGCCTTAGTCTGATAATAATAATACGTCACGAATGTATCGGATGTCTCGTCAGATATTCTGACGCTCGAATTGGATCCACTCGAATTGGGTCACACAAATCAGCCTAAACAGCTTTATCGGAAAGCTATGTTGCATTTTATGCCACAGTTCGTTCTGTACGCTGCCTTAAAATTCACAAACAGATGATGATTCCGCAAGTTGCATTCCCAGAAATGATTGAGGATTTGTTGCAGAGTTGAGATCTGGTCCGTTGTTGATCGTCTGTCTCGAAAACTGCTTTGATATTTTTTCTCCCTCCCAAATCATTTCAATCACTTAGTGGGTTTTTTCGTTAAGCCGGTCACGCTGGGCTACGAAATGGTGAGTTAACATCCGGGAAAGAACGCCTAACATAGCTCTGGTCCTCACAAGTTCCAATACTCACGCTTCCACGGGTCTTCCGATGACAATTGACCGCCAGCTAAGGGTTGCGTACTTAGCTGGTGGTGTAGCCTGGGTACTATTGTCCTTCTGACATCATCTAAAGTGAGAGGGTGCGTCCTGTGGGGTCTGCCTAGGATGTGGTGGGGTTCGACAGTGGGCACTGTTGAATTTCTATTACAAGCTGGTGTGCTCTACGAGTATTGTGAACATTGCGATTCGCTCCGTTCACGTTTTGACCATTTTAAAGTGATTTTCGAGCTTTTAATTATATAAAAACACTGTTTCCCCTGAAAGCAGATGTTCTACAAAGTTCTTGAATTTATTACAAATCATTGTTTATTTATTATAATATTATAATTCTCTTTTTTCCCGGGTCATTTTAGTAATATAATTGGCAATGTGCGACTTACCGTTAAATTATTAAAAATCAGAAGATGAACCTTTGTCATAAATTTTTACGTTAGGCTTTCTTCAAACAAGTTATTCGAACAAAACATAAATCAAATCATATGATACTTGATGCTAACAACAAACGACTTCCAAATTTGGTTCATTGCTCCATATGTCTGTATGTTTTTACCATTGAGTGCATCGTAGTAACAAGTGAAATTAGAGCTTCTTTTTTTGAACAACTTGTTTAAAAACGGTATAATAAACGATATAATTTAACGGTAATGCGACTTTGGCAATTATAGTACTAAAATGACCAGGGAAAAAAGAAGAATAATAATGTGATAAATTAGCAATGATTTGTAATAAATTCAAGAATTTTGTAGAACAACGACTTTTTGGGGAAACGGTGTTTTTATGCACCTAAAAGCTTGAAAATCTTAACCTGGTCATAACGTGAACGAAACGAATCGCAATGTTCACAAGACTTGCAGAGCACACCAAGAGCTTCCGTTTATAGGTTGTTGAGGTGAATTTAAGCGTTTATATCTCTTGTGAAATTTTTTTTTCAAAATTGAAAATAGTCCAAAAACACAAAATCGACTTGAGCCACCTAGAAAATTAGCAGAAAATTTGACCAGCGACTTATTTTAGCATAAGAATAATGATTCTGGGCTGACCGGTTAAATTTTCGATGTTTTTTGAAAACATGAAGAGGTCTAATGAATAGGAACATGGAACGTTTTAACCCTAGCCCAGCATGGTAAATTGGCACAACTTGCCAATGAGGCACGCCGCATGAGGCTTGAGATCCAGGTAGTGAATGAAGTCCGTTGTCCAAACTTTGGAGAACACAGAACGCCGTCGGGACAAGTTCTGCTATACTCTGGTTTACGAGGTGAACACGCTCCCCGGCATCGCGGAGTTGGCTTCCTACTAAGCGCTCAGGCACACTCTGCGTTTATGAAGTGGGAATCTATATTTGAAAGGATTATCGTTGCCAGATTTAGAACACGGGTCCGAAACCTTACTATAATCCAATGTTATGCGCCAACCGATGCTGTCGATCTGCAAGACAAAGAGAACTTCTACAGTCAACTCAATGTCGTCGTAGATGAAATTCCGAAGGGTGATATCAAGATCTTTTGGGCGACTTCAATACGAAGATCGGATCCGACAACTCGAACCATGAGCGCATTATGGGACGCCATGGTCTCGGAGAAATCAGCGAAAACGGAGAGTCATCAGACCGCATCGTGCTTTCGTGCTGTGCGGTTCTTTCTCTTTGCGGAAGGAAGTTTTTAATACTACCCGAAGCTATTTTAATTTCAACGGTGCTTCTTAGCGCTATTTCTACCCACTGATCCCGTTACGATCTTTGCAAGGACCCGTGCCTTCGTTTTACGTTGGACCCGTTTGCGGAAGTAAAATTCCGACAAGCGGTGGTAATCCTCCGGGACACCGTTCTGGGAAAAAACCTCTAAGAAGGTCACGTCTCCACGCTCAGCAATGAGTATTAATAAAAACAAGAGGAAGGGGGAGTCTCTGAATTCTCCACTTCCTTCAAAGAAACAAGGTTTCAAGACCGTCCTGCCCAAGCGCGGAAAAAATAGAAGGAAGCTGGAGACTTCAGATATTCCTTCTAAATCTAACGTTGACATTATTTCTTCTCCCATCGAACTGAGCAATCAGTTCGATTTGATTAATAACGAATTTGAGGAAATCGAATCTACCTCTAGCCCAGGTGATTCGATTCATGCGAAGAAACAACGGATTCCGCCAATTGTGGTATCTGTTGCCGAGTTTTCTGGCTTTCGGAATGAAATCTTGAGTAACCTTCGGGGATCAAGGTTTCATTTCAGATTGCTAGGAAGGGTGACTGCCGCGTTTTGCCGGGATCCTTTGACGATCGCAAACGTCTTCTCCAGTATTTAACTGAGAAGCGCCATAAATTCTTCACATACGACGACAAAACTGAGCGATTGTTCAAAGTCGTCTTGAAAGGTCTGCCCAGTGATGACAAATCACTGGATGAGATTAAAATTGAAATTTCTGAATTACTTGGATTTTCACCAGTCCAAGTAATTAAGATGAAAAAAGAAATCCCACTCTGGTACTTCCCAAAGGGGCATTTCTCAAGAATTTTATTTAGTTCATTTTAACAAAAGTGAACTAAATAATATGAAAAGTTTGGAAAAGGCCTGTATTATGTCCCATGTCCGTGTTACATGGGAACATTTCCGCAGGCCTGGGGAAATTTCCAAAATCCCACTCAGTGCCGTAAGTGCCAAAAGTGGGGTCACGGAACCAAACATTGCCACATGGATGCTAAATGCATGATTTGTGGTGGAACCTCTCACGCCAAGGACGCTTGTCCTGTGAGAGAAGATTCCAATAAATTTAAGTGTGCAAATTGTGGGGTAATCATAAATCCAATTTCTGGGAATGCCCTTCACGCAAAAAGTTTTGAATTCCCGTGCAAAATTGATGACAGGAAATTCAATCGGATCCCAGATTCGACGGGTAGAAATTTTTCAAACGCTCAAATTTCGAAACCAGTTACCGGTCGAGCAATTCATACCCACCACAATTCACAAACAAATTTTGCCGCTCGTCAACGGGTAGCAAGCACTTCAGTAAATTCCAATTTTCGAATGTACCTACGTATGCAAACATCGCTGCTGGTAGACAAAATTTCTCTTCTCAAAATGAGGTTTATACCCATGTCCCAACGGGAAATAATGGTCATGTTGCCGATTCAGGTAGCATGACTGCTTCCTGATTTTGATTTTTAACTGAACAATTGCATCACATGATTGATGCAATGTTCAAAGCAAATACCATTCCTGAAGCTGTTCAGGTTGGTATAAAGTACACACAAAAAATTGTTATCGGACTCCGTTTCAATGGATCCAAATAATTGTGTGAAAGTTCTAAATTGGAATGCCCGCTCTCTAAAGGGTAAGGAAGATGAATTATTCAACTTCCTAACAGTTCATAATGTGCATATTGCCATTATAACAGAAACCTATTTAAAACCAGGACTCTCCATTAAAAGAGATCCAAATTATTTTATCTACAGAAATGATCGTCTTGACAGCGCCTGTGGTGGGGTCGCCATTGTCATCAATAGACGTATCAAACATAAATTATTTTCTTCATTCAAAACCAAAGTTTTTGAAACCTTGGGAGTTTCTGTTGAAACAAATTTTGGAAAATTTTCCTTCATTGCAGCTTACTTGCCTTGCCTTGCAATGCAATGGGCAGCAAAAGAATTTGTTGAAAGCTGATCTTCAAATTCTGACTCGCAACAAATCTAAATTCTTCGTAATTGGTGACTTCAATGCCAAACACCGTTCATGGAATAATGCTCAAAGCAATTCCAATGGTAAAATTTTATTTGAAGATTGTTCTGCGGGATATTATACTATTCAATATCCCAATGGACCAACTTGTTTTTCTTCCAGTCGAAATCCTTCTACAATTGATTTAGTTTTAACGGATTCAAGTCAGCTGTGTGGCCAATTGGTAACTCATGCTGACTTTGACTCTGATCACCGTCCTCTGACGTTTGAAATCTCACATGAACCAATTTATAAACCAATCAACTCTACTTTTAATTATCATAGAGCTGATTGGGATTTATATAAAACGTATATCGATAGGAATTTTGATGTTGATATTCCTCTCGATACCAAAAGTGATATTGATAATGCTCTCGTATCTTTGACAAATTTAATTGTCGAAGCCAGAGGCATTGCAATTCCTAAATGTGAAATTAAATTCAACTCCATTATTATTGACGACGATCTTCAGCTACTGATCCGTCTTAAAAATGTGAGGCGAAGGCAATACCAAAGAACTCGCGATCCTACTTTAAAAGTTATTTGGCGAGATTTGCAAAATGAAATTAAAAAACGTTTCGCTATTCTGAGAAATACCAACTTTGAGAATAATGTCTCGAAGTTGGATCCCAGTTCGAAACCCTTTTGGAAATTAACGAAAATTCTTAAAAACCTCAAAGCCAATTCCAGCGCTTAAAGAGGGAAATAAAATTTTATTAACAAATGGCGAAAAGGCTCAAAACTTGCTCAGCAGTTCGAGAGTGCCCATAATTTTAGTCTAGGTCTCACTAGTCCAATTGAGGATCAGGTTACACGAAGCTTCGAAGACATTCTCAACCAAGATAATGATTTGACCCTTCGTTGGGAACTAATTTGGATGAAGTGAGATCTATTACTAGAAAATTTAAAAATATGAAAGCCCCGGGTGATGATGGTATTTTCTACATACTTATCAAAAAACTTCCTGAGAGCTCTTTATCCTTTTGGTTAATTTATTTAACAAATGTTTTCAATTGGCATACTTCCCAGATAAATGGAAAAACGCCAAAGTTGTTCCAATTTTGAAGCCGGACAAAAATCCAGCTGAGGCTTCTAGTTATCGCCCAATCAGTTTGCTTTCTTCAATAAGCAAACTGTTTGAAAAGATTATTTTAAATAGAATGATGGTTCATATTAATGACAATTCTATTTTTGCTGATGAGCAATTTGGTTTTCGCCATGGGCATTCAACCACTCATCAGTTATTAAGAGTTACGAACTTAATTCGGCTCAACAAATCTGAAGGATATTCGACTGGAGTTGCTCTTCTTGATATAGAGAAAGCATTTGATAGTGTTTGGCATGAAGGTTTGATTGTAAAATTGATGAATTTTAATTTTCCTCTGTACATTATTAAACTGATCCAAAATTATTTATCAGATCGCTCACTGCAGGTAAACTATCAGAATTCTAAATCTGATAGATTACCTGTTAGAGCTGGTGTTCCCCAAGGCAGCATACTGGGGCCCATATTGTATAACATTTTTTCTTCTGACTTACCTGATTTACCACCAGGGTGTCAAAAATCTTTGTTTGCAGATGACACAGGTCTCTCAGCCAAAGGGCGAAGCCTTCGTGTCATTTGTAGTAGATTGCAAATAGTTTGGATATTTTCTCCACTTACTTACTTACTTGCAAAAATGGAAAATTTCCCCGAATGCTTCCAAAACTCAGCTTATAATTTTCCCACATAAGCCGAGAGCTTCTTATTTGAAACCTTCTAGCAGACATATTGTCACTATGAATGGGGTTCCAATTAATTGGTCTAGCGAAGCTAAATATTTAGGACTTCTGCTAGTTTTAAAATCACATTGAAGGCCTTCAAGCCAAATGTAACAAATATATTAAGTGTCTATATCCACTTATAAACAGAAAATCAAAACTTTGTCTTAAGAACAAACTTTTGATTTACAAACAAATTTTTAGACCAGCCATGTTGTATGCTGTGCCAATATGGACTAGTTGCTGCAATACCAGAAAGAAGGCACTTCAGAGGATTCAAAATAAAATTTTGAAAATGATTCTGAAGTTACCTCCGTGGTATAGTACCAATGAACTTCATAGAATTTCTAATATTGAGACATTGCAACAAATGTCCAACAAAATAATTTCAATTTTAGATAAAAATCGTTGCAATCTTCTATTGCAACGATTAGCTCCTTGTACCCTTAGTATAAATTAGGTTAAGTTTAGTTTAAGTAGAAAACATTGTAATTCCTACATGGTTTAATTCAACCAGAGGAAATATCGTAACTGCCAGAGGCAATTGAAATGTATTAATAATATCTAAAAGCGTAACATAGCAAATAAGGATGATAGTGTTAAGAAAACACGGAACACCTAGTCTAAGAGATAAATGCATGTATTAGATAATTAGCAAATAAAATTAGTTAAAAAAAATAAAAAAAAAGCGAAAACGGAGAGCTGTTCGCAGAATTTTGTGGTAATAATGACATGGTGATCGGGGGATCGCTCTTCCCTCATCGACCGGTTCACAAGGTCACGTGGGTTTCCCGTGACGGCTTTACAGAAAATCAAATCGACCACATCTGCATCAGCCGAAAATGGGAACGGAGTCTTCTTGATGTACGGAATAAATGTAGTGCGAATATTACGTCTGATCATCCCCACCTACTCGGTAAAACACGCCTACGCATTGCGCGGTTTCGTTGGCAGGAGGAGAGAGTTGGACGACGGTTCAACACACGCCGACTGGAAGATGCAACGGTGAAACGGTCGTTCGTTGAAGAACTGGAGACGCGTGCTGCCGATATTCCGGAAGGTGGCAGCGTGGAAGACCAATGGACGGCCATCAAGAATGCCTTCATCGCCACCAGTGAATTAAAACGCTCATGTCGACGGAACAAGCGAGCGTGGGCAGACTCTCTGGCCGACGAAGGAGAGAGAGTCGCAGCAACCGGGGACAATCGTCTCCTCTACGATATCTTACGACGCTTAAGCGGGGCGAAGATGAATGCAACGATGCCTGTGAAAGACGTGAATGATCAGTTATTGACTGACCCAACTGACCAGCTGAAACGCTGGTTCGAGCACTTCGAACAACTTTTTCAAGTGCCAGCCAGGCCATCACCACCGCGGCATGATCTGCCTAGGATCCGACGTATAACACGCGTCCATACCGAAGCTCCATCACTGCTAGAGATTCAAACAGCCATCCAAAGCATGAAATCGTTTAAAGCCCCAGGGGTCGATCGCATATCAGCCGAGATGCTCAAAGCTGACCCCATGACATCCGCTCAACTACTGCATCGTTTATTTCGTAATATCTGGGACACCGCAACTTTCCCGGTCGACTGGATGCAAGGTATCTTAGTGAAGGTGCCCAAAAAGGGTGACCTGACTGTATGCGATAACTGGCGAGGCATTATGTTGCTGTGTACCGTTCTCAAAGTTCTATGCAAAGTTATTCTAGCACTTGGTATTGACTACGAAAAAGCTTTCGACCATCTCAATCACGAGAATATGTGGGGCGCCGTGAGACGCGGGTTCCTGAGAAAATCATTTGCTTCATCGAGGCACAGCACGAGGCCTTTTCGTATAGAGTGCTGCACAATATGGTCTTGTCCGACCCTATCCAGGTCGTAGGTCGTAGGTAAGGATGTATTCTATCACCGTTACTGTTCTTCATATTAATCGACGAGATTCTGGTAGATGTGATTGACCGTGAACCAAACCGCGGGCTGTTATGACAGCCTATAATTATGGAGCACCTAAACGATCTCGAATTGGCTGATGACGTTGCACTCCTCGCGCAACGGCGCTCTGATATGCAGAGTAAGCTCAACGACCTTGCCGAGCACTCCTCTTCGGGAGGTTTAGTCATCAACGTCAACAAAACCAAATCGTTGGATGTAATCACGGTGACTCCTCGGTGTTTCACAGTAGCCGGGCAACCAGTGGAGAATGTTGAAAGCTTCCAATATCTTGGTAGCCAAATGACGTCAGACGGCGGTACCAAGATCGACATAGGCGCACGGATAAAGAAAGCAAGGGCTGCCGTTGCGAGTTTAAGAAATATCTGGAAAAACAGCCAGATAAGTGAACGCACCAAAATACGAATTTTCAACTCTAACGTGAAATCTGTGCTATTATACGCTAGCGAAACATGGTGTGTATCAGTGGAGAACACTCAACGGCTGCAGCTGTTCATTAACAGATGCCTGCGGTATATAATTCGGGTCTGGTGGCCTCACAACTGGATCTCAAACAACGAGCTCCATCGTCGTTGTCACAGAGGCCGATAGCAACAGAAATTCAGGATCGGAAGCGGGGCTGCGTCGGCCACACTCTACGTAGGGGCGGAAACGAAATCTGTAAACAAGCTTTAGACTGGAACCCAGCGGGACATCGCAGCAGAGGCAGACCCAGAGGCTCATCGCGGCGAAGCCTTAATAAAGAAATAAAAGAAGTCGACCGAAATCTAACCTGGCAACAGGTTAAAGCGATAGCCGGGCAACGCTCAGGATGGAGATCTTTCAAGTCGGCCCTTTGCACCACCGGAGGAGTTTTCTTACGCATCATATAAATAAAAAAAATCAATTGTATGAAAAAAATCTTACATGCGGGGTGGGGGGATCGAAAAATCCGGGATTTTTTTTACGTAATATGTGTACGACCCCTATGAACAAACGCAAACTTCATCCTATCAAGTGAGATCAAGGTTTTTCTGAATCGTGTTGGGACCCCAATCAACTGTTCGAAATATGGGCTCAATTAATTACGTCCTTGTTATCCGCATCGCGTTTTCAATTTATATGGGAATTAGTATAAGGAAACGTACATTTTTTTAAATTTTTTGCTCTTAGCGGCTTAGGTAAACCTTAGCTAAACCAATCACGTGACTCAATACGTTAGCATATAGTCGTGAAGATGCCGAAAGACTTTGCCGAAGAAGGTAGGTAGCTGGAAGGTCTTCAAAAATGTTATCTATTACGCTTCGAAAATTGATTCTTCAAACCATATGTAAAAATCAATGTTTCTCCAAAGCTCCAAAGCCCTATAAGATCAATAATTTTGAAATAACACTCGTTTATGGCCTATGGCCAATCATTTATGGCCTATGTAGTTCGGCAGTGCTGACAGAATAAACTATTTTTTTACAAATGGTTTTAACATTCAATCTTCAAAGCGCTAAACTTTTATCGTGGACGTTCTAGCAACGTACCTTCTCCAGCAAAGGTTTTCGGCATCCTTTGGGTTATACTTAAGCGCAATGTGTCACTTGGTTTACGATGAACTAAAATCTCTAGTAATAAAAAAAGCAAAAATATACGTTTTCCCATACTAATTTCCATACAAACTTCAAACGCGATGCGGAAAGCGAGGAAGCCAATCGGGCCCAATTCTGCACCACTCTGTTTTCTGAAAATTATGTAGAAGAACCTGCCAGAACTTATAAAAGAACTGGGCATATGCAAAACTACTAGATTCTTATACAAATTTTGTATGAGACTTTACAATTTTGCAAGTTTTTTTACAATCAGCGCCGTAGTGTGTGGTTGGCTGGGTTAACCCCCGTCAAGGGCGCCAGGCCTAAGGAGGCGCCAAAATCAAGAATTCCGCTATGGGAAATAGATCGTTTGTTAGTGTGAAAAACATATAAAAAAAAACAACTAAAAACGCCAAAATAGTATGGTAGAGATATTTGGAGAAATCTGAAGCATACATGTTGACAAATTTGTTTTAACACCATTACGGCAAATTAATTAGTTTAATTTTTGGTCGCACTTTCGATCACCGAGAGACCTCCGGCCGGAACCATAATGTTTTACTGCAATGATGACAAATTATTCTCAAATTCACAGGTTTAAAGTGTTTCAAATTCCTCGGGGGCCATATTCATAATCAACTAGTTGACTAAGTTTTGGAGAGCCCTTTAACTTTAATATTTGATGATATACACAAATCGTAATAGTGAGTTTGTGTAAATTTAAGATAAATTCTATCAGCTATTTGAGGTTCGAAAAATGAATATCAAGGCCGAAAAGATCCGAAATTTTTCTTGTCGCGAATCCACGCACTTTTTGGATTTAGATTTTCTTTGTGAATTTGAATAAAGTTTATTGAATAACAAAAAAATCGTGGAAATATCAAAAGGATTTCTAGGAATGTATGCCTATTTAGTAATCTTTACTTGCTACCGCCATACCGGAACATATGTAGAGTAGATTATAAAGGCTTATGGAGTTCATAAAGAAAACGCTCTTTGTTTTGAAACATCTGAAAAAAAAACTCCCTTCTTTTTTCTTAATAAAAAAAAAGGTGCCCTAGCGCTATAATGGTTTCGCCAAGGGCGCGGGAAATCCTCGCTACCGCTCTGATTACAATATTTGTGTGTGCATTTTTTGTATACTAATCTAACAATTTCTTAAAAGCCCACTTCTAATACATGTTTTGGTTGTACAGAATTGTTAGAAAATTCAACAGTCGCTGGTTGGGTAAAAACGCTCAGGTTCAGGAGTTTTCTTTTTTCAATATATATAAGAAACATTCCAAACTCATTTATGGTTGTCCAGTTTTCATTATCAACCAGCAAAATGTAATCAATCATTGAAATATAGGAATCGATTTTTATCTTTTGTTAATTTTCTTCTACTTATAAATTTGAACCCTAAGTGATAGAAGATGAAAGCGTAGACAAAAGCAATAATAATTTCGTTTACAATTTTACTAACAGAAAAAAAGGAAACCATAGATACCCTAAATTCTGATCCTCTCCTTTCAACTTTTGATGAAGATTTTTCTTCTTTTAATGTTTCAAACTCTCAAGACAACATTCGTAATTCTTCCAAAAATAGAAGTTTTAGTGGTTTTTGTAAAAAATACACTCAGAAATAAAGAAAAACGAAATTAGATTAAAATTTAATCTTTTCCTTTATATTCGAAAGTTATACGCTACATAGTTTAAAGTGTATACTATTCACGTTTACTATTTAATCTACGCTCGCATTCAATGAACTAATGTTCCAAAAGAATACTTGTTGTCGTTCGGAGTGAAAAACATGGCGTGCTTCAAACGAGATCCAGCTTTGCTTGCAGCTAAAAACTCTATTATTTTATCACGGTAAGAAACAAATATGTTACATTCTTACATATCAATTATCAAACTGTAAAATTTACATCGGCGATTTATTATTAATTACAGTTCATCACATAATCAAGTACTACAGAGTGGAGAAATGTTCGTGGAAGAAGATTTCAAGGATTTAGAAGGAGTGTTGTCAACTCTGCCAGCGGTTTGTAATTTACCTAGCAAGGAATAATCAACATTTCTAACATTGCTTATATTTTTCCAAATTTCCCGCAGATTGGAATCACGAAATCACGACATCAACTACTCAATTCTCGTCCGGTTTCCTTTCACAGACAGTAATGAGTTTCATTAATAGACACCGCAACGGATTTTGTTTTCTATATTATGCATGCCTAATTCATTATGATTCCCGTTCAACAGCAAACTATATGTAAAATGTAAATCAATTGGGCAAACATTATAAATATTTTTCTAAATAAAAAATCCAACAGATTATTTACAATTTTACACAATGCTTTTTCTTTTTTTTTTCTAGAACAAAATTAAAAAAAAAACGGAAACTTATACTATTTGTAATTAAATATAAGTTAAACTATATTAAATATAGCTATGTTATACTAAACTTCGTTTTGTCAAAGTTATACTAACCATACATAACCATAACTTAATCGAAGCTGGAGTCAACCAGGCTAAAAGCGATTTAGCATGAAATTTATACTATAAAGATTTAATTTATCTCAGAGTGTAGAATTTAGAAATATCTTCCATTAGGCCGTTACAAATATTTTATTGAAATTATGTCCTACTGGTCTCCGAATAGTCTAGGGGGGCGATAATAAAACATAAATATTAAAATGAAAAAAAATCAAAATCCTTGGATTTGTTAAAGAATGTTTTGAAAATCCTCAAAAGTTACCGAATTTTATTTTGTTGCCCCATCAAAACACGATTTTTGGTCAAAAAATCCGAGGGGGGGGGACATAATTTTTTTTAAAATATTTGTATCGGCATTATTGGCCTCCGTTCTTGATAAATAAAAATCGTTTTAGTCCGCTTGTGGTTCTTCATTGTCGTCCTAATGGCTACTAATAACAACATGAATATTTTACTATAGAATTGCTACAATACTATTCCTAAATGTTATAGATTAAACGCTTCAATACATAATAATAGTATAGAACTTAGTCATATTAATGAAACTTAGCTGGTTTAGGTAATTCCCTTAGTTCAATAATAATTAAAAAGATCACGATACTCCATCCTAAGGAGTTTTAATTGGTAATAATAATAATATTAAATTAAAATTTTTCAGAAATTTCTTGAAATTCACAAAGTAAATACATTACTATTTAAAAAAAATCATAATGGAGTAAACTTTCCCGTTTCACACTTTAAAAATATTTTGGATGAGAATCTTTCTCCTTTTCATATGCTTTTAAATGATAATGCCCATAACTATACTTGGGATAGCGACAAAACAGATGATATAGGCTCATTGATTATGAATGTCAATGATGAACTGGTCGGGGTTCTGCCAAATCGCACCAAGCGCCATAAAAAAATTACCCGTTTTTCTAACACAACTTTCGGTTAGCAGATTCAATTGAACAAAAATCATATCAGATGTCCTTCAACGTCATAACTGTGGATATCCTTCAACACATGTACGAATGAGTTGATATGAAATGACGTCCGTTTTCTTTTTGCAAGCAAAATACCGGCAGTCAGTCAAAAAGCCGCTTGGTGCGTTTTGGCTGAACCCCGACCAACTATAATAAAAACCGGACCAAGAATTGAACTCGCCATCTCCGGATTAGCAATTCTACGTCTTTGCTCGCGAGGATATTAGAGACTGCTTCATTACTCATGAATTCTTTTCGGAAAATAATTGATGATTCAGTTTCATCTATTCAAAATATAAATATTCTTTTGAAACTTTTATACTAAAGCAGAAGCACAGGTCATAAGAACAGTCTTCAAAGAGCATCCTTTTTTGCGAAGGATTCACAAAAGTATGCTTTGAAAAAATGATGCACTGTGTGATGCACAGGAATATCAACATTTAATTACTCCTTTGCACACTTGATTGAAAATACTGCATCATTGATTTAAATCATTTCAAACATGCTCCTTTTCGATCAGGGGGGTGTAAAACGAAAATTTGCAAGTCGGAACCTCACAAGTTTAGGCAAGATTTTGGACGCTAATAGCGTTTTAACCTTTCGATCTATTTTTAAGATTTTAATATGAATCTTCTCGTATACTCTCCAGCAATTTGCCAATTCCATTGAAACTATTGATTTATTAACGACAACATATTTAGATCTTCCGATGCTATTGTCGAGAGCAACAGTTGGAAAAGTAAGGCGCCAATAAAAAATGCATATTCACGGCAGTTCACGTGTACAAATGGAAATATGGTCTGTAGAAGTGAGTGTATGTGTCGCTGGTGCAAATGTAGGGTACGTACGCGTGTTTGATCTGCTACCGAAGCTCAACGGTGATGATTTATGTGTCATCGGCGCTAGTGAAAAAGGTAATCACATTATTTGTTAAAAAATTCTGGTTCAGGTTCAATACCTTGGACTCGACCATGGACAGTGCGTATATTCCACTAAATGACAGACGTAATTGCCTACAAAGGATGGATGATTTATGACGCCCTCAAAGACAAGTGCTTTCGGTCTTTGGGGACATAAAAAGGCCCCAACATCAGATACGGAATTCACAGGGTAATACTAATGATACACTGGTGGTATTCACCATGGTACAAGAATCTTGAAATTAGTGCAAGGGCTCCCGTGTGAGAAACCAGTGTGCTCGCAAGAAATAAATAATTGTTGTTGTTAGAATATTAAATGGCCGGGATTCTGCATCAAGCGTCAACCAAGAGCATTTTTTGCTCAGGTTTGCGTGTAGTAAATTTAATTGATCGTGAATCGTATAGGATAACCCACAGCCCTATAACTGAGCATGTCCTACAATAAATCCGGACATGAAGTGATATAAATTGAGCTTCGTTATCCTTCTGCGATCAAATTATCACAGTCAAAACGCAGCTTGGCACGATTATGTAGAACCCCGACCAAATATTCATATTACCGAATTCATAGGTCTTTGTAGTAAACGAATGAGAAAAAAAACTACAAAATATTGCAAATAAGAATTCTTTCCTTGATTGTTATTGTTACATTTTTTTTTATTATAATCAGTGATTCTTTATTAACAAATACCTGTGATGAGCAATCCTTAATACCTACTTAGTCTAATAATTGCTTCGGAAAGTAAATTCATGTTAAATCTAATAATCATAAGATCATCTAACTTCGATGAGGCTAATCTTAATCTATGGTGTTCTAGTAATAGCTTAAGGCCTGAGAAGCATCTCTCAACCGAAACTTGTGTACAAGGAACAGCTAATGCTACCATTGCCAGCAGATAAAGATCAGGGTCGTCATATCGCCTCGATTCCCACAGTTTTAATACATCCGTTTTCGAGTCCATACGTTGCTTGGAGTTGGCGAGACTCAAAAGCTTGATTTTAAGGTCGACGTTTGGCGAATTTGTGGATGCCATGTGATTAATGCATTCACTTTCCAGACTTTTCTCAAAATCTTCATCTCCTACGGTTGTACCTTGCGAATCTTGATTGTGTTCTTCATGAGCTTCCTGATTTTTACTGTTTCCCTGGACTGTTTTCAAAATCTTTGCCATTTTTAAAATGTGGTCCTGTTGATGTTAAACAAGTTGTTGAATAAAAATTGATTAAAATTTCTTAAATATGGAAAACGGAAAAAAAATCTTACTATTGCGATTGCTTTATCGTCTTTGGTAAGGAAAGGAGAGTCCATAAAATTCCATCTAGGATCAAAGAAAAGAGCAGCTTTGGCAGCTTTGCTGGTAAAAATTTGATGCACTCGCTGCTCCAAATTATGTTTCAGTTCAGGCACCAAGGGGTTTCCTTTACTCTCAATAATCTGCAATTTGTGCAGACAGATTTTGATAAGCCGAAACATGTCTCCAACGATAAGGCTCTGCTTTTGTAACTCTTTCGTTAGAATGTTTGCTGGTTCGAATGCTTCAAGAAACTGTTCAATTAAGATCCATTCTTCCTCGGAAATGTTGATCTTCTCATCGCTACTTCCGATAGTTCTATAGAATGTTTCATGCTTCACTACATTCTGGAACATATTGTATTTGGAGCTCCAACGTGTAGCTACACTGATTTTCGGTAGAGGAACATTCGCTACCATGAACAACGAACGATATTGAGCAGTTTTCATAAGTTTCAGCTTCGAGCGAATTGAAGATATTTTCGCTAATATATCTTGTTTGATCGCACCGTTAACTGCAAGCTGAATGGTGTGAGCACCACAGCGTACAAAGTCGATACATTCCGAATTGGTGCTTGAGAAGATGTCTTTCAACTGCATTTCACCATCAACGATGTTATCATCGCAATCTTCGTCAATATCTGCTTCTGAATTTTCAAAGTCGTCCTCATCTGGTACATCATCAAATATCATATTTACCTCTTCATCGAAAACGTTCAGTGCAAGTGCTTGCTCAGCACCAAGTCGTTTGACGCATCCGATCATATTTGAACCGTTATCTACTGTAACAGCGTAGATATTAAGCACACCTGATTTGGTATTGCTCCAAAACTTGGAAGGATTACGTTCTTTCAAATTAGCGGTAGTCTGCCTTTCAATAATTTCAAGCATTGACAGTGTTTGGACTTGCACAATACCATTATGTAAGTATCGTGCGTTAATAACGATTTTTTTTCTCATCACGTGATGCACTGCCACATTCGAGGCATATCATCCGGTTTTTGATTCTTTCAGAAATTATGTTTCTTATTTCAGAGGCTACCTTTACTACTTCAATGGATACCGAATCCGAGTTTATTGTTAATTCGAGTGCTTTAGCCAAGGGACCAATCATCTTATTGCAAGCTTCTGAATTGAAGAAATTGAATGATATCGATTGCTTGGCGGCATTTCAACAATCCCAGAGCGAAACTCATTTGGATCCAAAGTGACTATAACCTTTCACCACTCTTGCAACAGGGTTGTCATCTTGAGCTTCTGGCTTGCGTTTGATTGAAATGCCAAGCACCTTATCAATGAATATGCAATTAAAAATATGGTTATCATCAACATCAAGAAACAGGACAGCTGATAAATACTTGTGCGATATCGGGATGCTTGTTTGAAATGTGCCGAGAAAAGTTTCCGATATGGTCTTTTGTGAAGCCATAGCCAGGACAACCATCGATTATGCATTTGAATTTTTTTTCTGACTCGGACCAAGCAAAATATTTTCGACATTCACTTTGCTTTTCTCGACCCATATTTGAATAGTGAACAATTATGCTCTCAATGAAATACTTTAAAACTGGGTATGTCTCCTGCCACCGTCTCAGTTGAAGTTATACACTCAAAGGTTTGACAGCGGTTTAAAATACGCACTGAGGACTAGATCATGCTTTTTCAACATAAAGAGAAGGTAAATGATTCAAATCATTGATGCGGTATTTTTACTAAAATGATGTTTTCAATCGAAGCAAGGATGGATTGATTAAATAAGGAGTTTGCATTCTCCACCTCCATGTTTTCTGCATCAAAGTAACGCAATGCAAAGGAACTTTTGAAGACTGCATAAGAATAACGAAATTGAAAAAAAAAATTATTTAAAAATATTCACGTAAACCTTGTTAACCTTCTGTCTATGCTCCAAAAAATTTACGTTGGCTGTGGTCTGGGGTCATATTGAAATTGGAATTGCTATAACTTTGTTATTGTTTGGTCAACTTTGGATGTTTTAGGCTGTTTCGAAAGATAATTTCATCATCTTTCAGGTTGTAACCTAGGATTGAATATAGGTGGGCGGATGCCTTGAGGGAAGGGTTTTCGTGCTTATTTTAATTATATCTTGAAATTCTACCCATTTTGAGCTGCGCCTTTCCAAAAAGGTTATGCAGAAAAGCGTATGCTTTGACATGAGACATTGATTAGCTTAGAACTTGGGCGCTAGGTGGTGGTATATTTGAAATAATTATTTTAGACTACTCAAGATATTCCGATGTATGGAATTTTCTACGTTGTAAATATTCCTATCGCACAAATTACAAATTTGTAAAAATGATGTTTTAAGCAAAAGTCGTCTGGTGGGAATCGACTGTCTTGTGACGGAAAAAGTAATTAGGAATTTTACAAATAGGCGGCAAACTGGCTGATCTTTGGTCTTGCGTGTAAACCCAAAGGCCTTAACTCTAGGGTTTTCTTGGATGATGTAAAACGCATTCTATTTTTTTGCATCGCTGGAGCAGTTTGAAAATAAAGAAAACTTCTGGTAAACTCTACCACAACATTCATGTTTACCAAAGTACTACGCACCAAAAAACATCAGATCTCCCATAGAGCAATATACTCAAATATAACTGCTCACTAGCGCCGCCTCTTGGAAGAAGTGCTCATTATGTTGAGCACTGCTTTGTAGTCCTGGACATCCTGAACAATGTTGCCTAAAAATCCAAAATTTACCAAACAATAAAAAAGCATTTGCATTCTTTATGTAACACATTTTTATTTCAAATATTCTATATTCAAAAATTCCCAAATGGCGTTATATTAAAGTAGTTTATATGTTTAAGCCTGGTACAGATCCATTGTTGATGAACAATTACAGACCAATTATCATGTATACGTGAGCTTGTGGAAAGACCTTTCAGGACTTTTTTTTTACGTCGAGTCAACGTACTAATTTAGGATTTTTCACTAAATCCTGCCAAAACTAGTACAGAAAGAACTGAAAACACGTTGAAATATTTTTTTGGCAGTCCAAACTGTTCTGGAGTACATTTTCTCGAATGTATCAAACAATATGTCTAGAAAAAAATATCCTAAGTTGAAATGTACGTCCAAAAATATCCATGTGATCAAAATACATACATTAGTTGGGTTTTGAATAAATGTTAGCTAGTTCAAGTTCTCTAAAACGTGCTGGAGTTTAGAACATGCGATCTACTCAATCAATCATGTCCTGAAAGATGTATCCGTTCTGCACCAAATATCCCAGCAGGTCCATTGAGCAGAAGGAATTGCACGCATTGCTTTTACTAGTTACTACTGGCCTTTTTGGTTCTCCAAAATGCTCTGGAGTTCAGAACATGTGATCTACCCGATCAACCAAGTCCTGAACGATGTATCCATTCATCGTTGGACATCGCAGCAAGCCCATTGAGTCGATAGGATTTTACTCATTAATTCCACAAGCTACAGTGGATCCTTCATTAGTTGATGTTCTAAGACTCGATGTCAACTCGTGGAAGCACATTAACAATTTTCCAAGAAACTTCTGCGCTCAAACAAAAAAAAAGTTCGTGGCCATGTGTTAGAATGAACATTGCGCGACACAAACATCTCCTAAGACATTGCATCTGATATAACCACATTTTCGAAGCCCTTGCACATTTAATGTTCAAGGAAATTTGAATTATATATTTATTGAACTGGATTGGGTGTATACCGATGATTGGGACATTCCAGAAACCTAATTGATTTGTTAAATATCCTGGGCTAAGCTCGAGAATGTTTTAGAGTACCTCGAACCTCTCGTATTCAAAGAAATTGGGTTTACACGATGCGCATATGCTTATTGAACTGGTATGGGCATAAACTGACGATGGCGACATTGCAAAAGCCTTAGTTGATCTGGTAGATACTGTGGACAGAACTTCAAAAAAAAAAACTCAGGTTAGAGATTACAGTTCAATGAGTGTTCTTATTCATTCTCACAGTTTCGGTGACATACAGCAGCGGTTCTCAACCTTTTCTTGAGAGGTATCCTTCGAACTTTTGCATTGATTGAGGTACCCCCTCTCAAAAGTAGGCTTCCAATCTCCTTGGAAAAAAATTTTCGAGTCCTTTGAAGGGAAGCTCCTTTCAGCTTTTGAATCCATTTAAAGTAGGTTTCCACGCCTCTAAATTAAAAGGCTTCTGAGCCTCTTGTAGATTAAAATGAGGCTTCCTTTGCATCTTGAAATGGCTCTTCTGAGCCTCTTGATAGTAGGCTTCCAAGCCTCTTGAAAGGAGGCTTCCGAACCACTTGAAAGCAGGCCTCCGAGCCTCTTAAAAGGAGGCTTACGAGCGTCTTGAAAAAAGGCAGCCTAACTGTTGCGGCGATTAAATCGCTAATTTGGCACTGTTTCCAAAGCAGATACAAAACGGGTTATTGTTGATCAGTAGGGTGGCTCAAATTAGTATGGGAAAAACTATTTTCATTTTTTTTGATGGGCCGCCCTCTTATTCGGTTCTATTTGATGCCCTGATGCTCTGGACAAAATTTCAGCCAAATCGGTCAACGTTTGGGCGTGCTAAACTCGTTGGAAGTTTATATGGAAAAATGTATGCAGAAACATCAAAACCAGTGATTTGAGTTGAAGCCAAATTTACGATCAGAACCATGATACTCATTCAGTTCTTGTAGAATTAAATACAGAATGTTATGCAGAAAACCGAGAAGATTAGAGTTTGCCCGGCTGTTATTAGCATTTCTCTGAAATGGGGTTTGAGCAAATTTCGTTTCTTACCATTGAAGGAAATAAATTCACCCTACTCCAGTAAAATGCTAATATCTTTGCGTAATAAACTCTAATCTTCTCGCTTTTCAGCATAATCTGTATTTAATTCTACATGAACTGAATGAGTATCATGGTTCTTGATCGTAAATTGTGCCTTCCAACTGCAAATCACTACGCTACGAACGTGCGATCGAAGTGTAATCCTGATCGCCCTCATCCATTGCACACATAACCATGTGACCGTCTGTGTTGCCAGTGCTTACAATTACCAATGTAAAAATTGTTGTTAAAAATATCGAAAGTTAAGGCTTCGTAACGCCCAATGGCAGATGAGCCCTTCAATTAAACGAATGATTTGAAAGAAAAAATCCACAAAACATATCGAGATAATCGAATTCATGAGTATCCCCATTTTAGATTGTTTTAAAACTTTCTTCCATTCTCGGCACGTTCGACTCTCCTCGCTTCTGTGGAGCCAAGCCCGCGCTTTATTCCATGCCATCGCGATGCATCACGTGGCGGCGGCCGTTTTGAATCTCTTCAACGTGCACCAACTGTTAGCAGTAGCGAGCTCAGCGAGAGCTCAGCATAAGCTCCCTCATAAAACCGTACCCGCCAAAAGTCCAACCAGCCGGCCGTCGCGCCGCGCCGTCGTCGTTTGTCGTTATCCATCCAGTTCTCCCCAGCGCAGCGGAAGGAGAACCGCGCGCGCGTGATCATGATGCCCCATACCAGAGTCGGGACTCGATCTCAACCAAGAGAAGGCGCTTTGCCTCAACCTGGGCTCGGTTTGGCGGCCGTCGCGATCAGTTGAGTGTTGACGCGGATCCGCGGACGACGTCTCTCCGTTTCGTTTCGTGCAGAGTCTCCCCGTGCTGTGCAGCAAATAATCGGTGGATCGTGAGCTCTCAGAAAGTGTGCTGCGCTGGAGATAGTGTGCTATTTTCGAATTTCTGTGTCGTGTAGGTATGTTGGATTAATTTGTTGTTACATCGATCGTATAGCGCAGTCTGTTATCAGAGCCGTTGTGATTTGGACAAAATACAGCTGAGAGAGATTGAACGAGCGCGTGGCGTGAACTTGATCTGCATCTTATCGGCTGTTGGATGATTAGTGACGGCTACTAGACTAGGGTGATTGATCCAAACTAGTTTCCGAATCTGGTTATATTAGTTAGTGACGCATAGTTCGTATGAATGAAGAGTTAGTTGCACTACTTGTTCCAGATCAGGGGGCCTTCAAGAGATTTAAGTCCTCCTTCTGTTTTGTGTAGGAGGAGAAACAGCGATAGCTGCTCCCATTATTTTAAAGTGATGATAACAAATTCGCAAGGCATTTGCTGAAGCCTTGGACAGTATGTTGTGATGTAAATCGTGTGCGAACAAAGAAACTGGCTTCGTCTTGTTTTGCCAGCGGGTCTTGAGTGATTATCTTCAAGTGTCGATTCACAAGTGGTGCCAATGATCTCTTTGCGTCTGTCGGTCTGAGATAATCTGTCCAAGTGCGTAGCCACTCTTCAACGGTTTCCATGTACTACTTGATACGGTTATAAAGGTATGCTCATAAAAGGGTTCAATTCGGTTTCTCACAACGAAGTGAATTAATCCAGTGGATAATATATGCACTAATCGGTGTGAGAGTGTTCCAAACATTGCGAAGAAAAAGGAAAATTCACAACTCCGCATGATCGGAAAGGAAAGGAAAATATATGACCGTGTAGCTACAACTGATCGCCGTATTCAAGGTAAGCCGGCAATCACAAGAAAGGAAGCGAAGAATTGAAAAGTGAATGATGGAAAACGGTTTTCAATAGGCTCGTAAGTGGAAATGCCTTTTCATCAAAACCCATCCAGTGCAGTGTATATGTAAAAGAAACACTGAGTAGAGAGTTAAATAACTAAAATCTATTGAAGTCGAGAGTTTGGTAAAAGATAATAGAAGAAACAAAATCAAAAGCAGAAAAACACAAGACAAATGAAGCAGGAATTTCTCTTCCATTTCTCCGCATGCAGCCGATCGTTTGTATCAACGGTTATTCCGTCTGGCGTCATTATCGTTTACGAACTGTGTGCCAGATATGCAGCTACTGATGAAGCGTGTGAAATATTGGATTGAGATATGGAGCGCATATGACAAAATCAGGTGCTTCGTCCGAATAAGTTTGGTTTGTGTATTTTTAAACCTAGAAAATGTAAATATTTTTCTTTGTGCTCCGCTTCGAAATGCTACTACAGTTGAATGCTAATTCATGTCTACCTCTTCAGAGCTGGCTTTTCATCTCTCCTTCAGTTGTTGTGAGTTTAGTTAAATATGTTTTGAAGCAAGTGCTGGTGGGTGACAAACACCAACGAACTGAGTGAATATGAAACCCTCAGGCGTTTTACGCGTCTAGTATTGAATACGAAAATATTAACGTTGTTGTCTAGCCAGTAGACAAGAGCCTATTCACTGAGATCCATTTTGGCACAGATTACACATTTTAAGGTCTAGTTTGTAATTCGAACCGTTTCAGTCGACGTGCCTGTAGACGAGACGAGACTTGCAAATGTAGAGATTGACTAATTGACAAATGCAACTTGCAGTATATTTGATTAATGTATTGATCTTGGTATTGTAATAAAATGACTATTGACGTCTGGCGTCGTAATCGGGCAGATAATCCATTCAAACAGTTTTTTTTTTTCTAAAAAAAATGAATAATGAAAAGCCCCTTTGGGTGAATTCCTTTTGAATTATTTCTCAAAAAACCTCCTCTCTTTGGATTATTTCTCAAAAAACCTCTTCATCTTTTCGAAATCGTTATAAAAATCTAAATTTAAATAAATAAATAAAATAACGGCTAATCCGAAAGGAATTCATATCGGATCCAAATTATGTCATGGCAAGAAACGAAGTAAGTTCAATAAGGTCAATAATCTGAAATGAAAAAAGAAAATGGGAGAAAAGAGTATCAATTTTTTTTAAATATCAATGAAATAGTGATATTAATATATGGGAACTGTTTTCCATCTCACTGAACATATATTCATCTCATCGCAAAACAAAGAAATGGAGCACCAATATCGTCTTGATAACGATATGTTCAAGGTCAACCAAAGCTTTCGTAATGTCCTCATCGTTGATGTATACTCAATTTGGTTCAATAAGCATATTAAACCCACAGCTTAGAGATGTTCAAGGTACCCCAAAACGCTGTCGAGTTCAGTCCACGTTATCTATCAGATAAACCAATGCTTTTGCAATGTTCTCATCGTCAGTATATACAAACTCAGTTTTTATTTCTGCAGCTCAGCAAAATCGCACAGCCGTGCGGCGCAAATAAATAACTGATATTCCGGCAAAATGCGTTTGTTGCTGATTTCGCAAATTATTTGATTATCAGCAATTTTGACAATATCGGCAAAAACATGTTTGCTGCACGGCTTGCGATTCTTGGTAAAAGTTCAACATTTGCTGAGATCCCGGTAAAAAAAATTAAGTGTGTACCCAATCCAGTTAAATAAGAATATGTGCCATTTATCTTGAATACGATTTGTTCAAGGTTCTC
>NC_085141.1:366712011-366735907 GCF_024139115.2 Armigeres subalbatus | reverse complement strand
AAATACGGATTCCTGAGAAAATCAGCTCCAGCGACATCTGGAGAGGCGCCAAAAAAGTGACACATTGTGCATTGGGGTCCATTTGGACCAAGATTTCATCTCGATCACAAAACTCAAATTTCAACGATTTTCGATCTTTAGGCACAAACGAAAGCTATAGGTTCCAATAACAAGCACACGGGCGATTCATCCAGACCACTCTAGTCCCGGGAACCTGTGCTAAAGAGGTACTGTTTGAGCTTCTCAATTTGGCACCAAATTATCGAGTTTCGTGTTATGAAACATAAAATTGTTAAATATGTGCTCTGATGATCCCAACCGTATTTGCTATATTGTATAGCCATTTCTGGGCAAATTTATCCTGAGCGGTCATCGAAAGCCTCTGGAAGATCCGTAACTTCCGTAAAATTGGCCAATACGAAAAGTTCATCCCAGAGCATCGATTTTTGATAACCATTAATTCGCAAATTGTGGGGCTATAAGAAAGCCTTCATGACCTCAAATGTCCCAGAAACGGTCTCCGGAAGATCCGGAACATCCGTAAAACGCCAATTAAAAGTTTATCCTAGAGCTCCGCGATTTTTTCGTAATGATTCATTCTGGCATATTGTGGTGCAATCAATAGTTAAGCCTTCTGACCTACAAATAGAAACGGTCCTACGGAAGATCTGGACCATCCGTAAAAGTGGCCAATTCTAAAAGTTCATCCTAGAGCTCCGCGATTTTTCGTAATGATTCATTTGGCAAATTGTGGGTGCAATCAATAGTTAAATCCTCTGTGACCTACAAATGCCCAGAAACGGTCCTCCGGAAAATCTGAAACATCCGTAAAACGGCCAATTCAAAAGTTTATCTTAGAGCTCCGCGATTTTTTCGTAATGATTCATTCTGGCAAATTGTGGGTGCAATCAATAGTTAAAGCCTTCTGTGACCTCAAAATGTCCCAGAAACGTTCCGCCGGAAGATCGGAACATCCGTTTAAGTGGTCAATCTAAAGTCGTCCCAGAGCTTCGATTTTGATAACCATTCATTCTGGCAAATTGTGGTGCAATCAATAGTTAAAGCTTCTGACCTACAAATGTCCCAGAAACGGTTCCAATGAAGATCCGGAACATCCGTAAAATCAAAAGTTCACCCCAGAGTTTCGGATTTTTCGTAACCATTCATTCTGGCAAATGGGTGCAATCAATAGTAAATGCTTCTGTGACCTAAATGCTCCAGAAATGGTTCATCGGAAGATCTGGAACGTCCGTAAATGGCCAATTCAAAAGTTCATCCAGAGCTTCGTGATTTTGCGTAAGCGTCCATTCAGCAAATTGTGGTCAATAAATAGTGAAACTCTTCAGTGACCCTAAATATCTCAGAAACGATCCTTCGGTAGATCTGGAACATCCGTAAAATGGACAATTAAAAGTTCGTCCCAGAGCTTTGTATTTTTTCATAATAATATATTTTGCGAATTATGGATGCAATCAATAGAAAATCTTCATGACCTCAAAATGGCACAAAACGGTCCTCAGAAGGTCCGGAAATCCGTGAAAGGGCATTCAAAAGTTCAACCCAGAACATAGCATTTTTTCGTAACCATCTATTCTGGTGAATTGTGCAATCAATATGAAAGTCTTCTGGTATACAAATGTCGTAGAAACAATCCTTCGGAAGATCTGACATCCGTAAAAGTGGACAATTCAAAACTTCAGCACAGTGATTTTTTAAGTAACCTTTCATTCTGGCAAATTAATAGGAAAGTCTTCAGACCTCCAAGTTCTTAAAAACGGTCCTCCGGAAGATCCAGTTCATTCGTAAAAGTGCTTAATTAAAATAAATCTCAGAGCATCGCAATTTTTCGTAACTACCTATCCTGGCGAATTGTTTTGCAATCAATAATAAAGTTTTCGGTACTGTACGGTAATGGTACTTCGGAAGATCCGGAACATCCGTGAATGTGGCCATAACTTCCTTTGAAAACTTCAGGAGGCTTCTGGAGAAGCCGAGGGTAATTCAACTGGAACGCATACTGATTCCGAAAGTTAGGAAAAGTCAGAATTTTCCAGATTTTTATCTCGTTGCGTTACAAAGTTACAGCAGTGTTTTGGGTGTGCTTGGGTCGAAATGGACCCCAATGCACTAGGAAGGTTAATTTTGTTATATCTGTCATGATGACATTTTGCATCAAATCCATAGTCTAATTCACATGAATAGATTAATGACTCGATCAGAGGGTTCAATAATTACCTTTCGTGTCACTTGTGATATTACTGTATCTTTGATAAAGATGATTTGAGGATCATACGCATCTATTACTTTAGAATATTTTCAATAGATTTGCTCAATAATTACCAGTCACGGACATTTTTCAACGTACCTTTAAACTAACTTTCATAAATTAGAACCCAACAAACATTGGAGGCTGATAAAGAACTTATTTCGACACAATTTGGTTTGTTCAGCTAAAAAACTAGCTTATTCAACTTAAATTGTTTGTTGGGAATTTCTTTTAGGAAGCAACGGCTGCAAACCATTCCACTGATTCGTTTAACCTTTAGTTTAAATTTGACAGTTCGATGGTTATTTTCCCATTGTGGTTAAAATTTTACCCCGAAGCTGACCCATTTGAGTTTTGACAGATTGATAGCTATATGGAACAAAATGGAATTGGCGCCAATTTTCTCACGAACAAAGTTCTAAAAACTATCGAACTGTGAAGTCTAACCATGCTCTCCGGAGCAGGGTTATATTTAACCACAGGGAAATAACCATCGGACTGTCAAATTTTAAGTTAAACGAATCGGTAGAATGGTTCACAGTCCAAGGAAGTTTTGTCTAGAGTTTGCATTTCCTTTGAGGCAATATAATTCACGAACGGCGCTGCAATATACTCAACAATTGACAGTTCTTAAGAGGTGAGCCAGCCTAGGGCTGAAAACCTCTCAAATAAAAACAAAAAAATTTACAGTTACAATGAAAAATAATACAATTTCGAGCAAGGTCGGGTACGCTCAACTAGTAGGTAATAATTACAATAAAATAGATTTCAAATATAAAAAGAACACTGCTGGACAAACCACGAACTTTGTTCTTTTATTTAGTTTAAGATTTTAACCAGAAAAGCGATAGTGAAAGTACATATGAACAATAAACCATGGCTCTCAAGAATCAACTTCTCAATTGTGAGGTTTACATATTTTGAAAGAGGAACATGTGTATTGAATATATAATACCATAGGATTTGACACTTTATTCCGGCCTACCGATAACTACCGATGTTTCTACAGTCAAGCTACCGATTTATCAAAATATTATCTGACCACCCTGATTGAATCACAGGATTGTTTTGAAAATTATTTAATTTTTAGACTCTGACGCAATTTAGTTTTGCTTTGAATTTTCAGCTTGCACTATCTTTGTAAATGTTTTTTGTTGTTGTTGTTATTGATCGTACACACGTGTTTTTGTTTACTCAAACAAACAGCAAATAGTGTTAATTCACTTGTTTGTGTGACACGGGGAAAATATTCACGCAAATAATTTTCGCGCAGGAGTCTAATAAGGCGCAATCTGCGCAATATGTACTGCCACACAGCTCGCTGAAGAATTAAGCGTTGTTGACACATCTTTCGTCCTTGCATTTTTGATCCGTTGGGTGGCGGTTGATCGGGTTGATCACAACGATTTGTTGTTCCGTTCGTCCCCGTTGTTGATGATTCGATGTTTTGATGAGTGTTTACATTTCGCGGCTTCAAGTGTACCAAGGTCCAAGATTCGATGATACTTAGAGCCACCGATGTCCACCACATATAAGCGTTCACTCAGCTGATTGTAAACGATTGCTGGTGTCCACACTTTTGTCTCTTCTGGATTTAGTTGAGCAAACACCGCAGAGCCCACCTGCACTCAGGAAAATTGGCTATCGAATATCATAATTCTGCCTTTTGGAAATTTGCCACAAGTTTTGGATTTGAAATTCAAAAGGACTCATGTGATTCTGGTAAGTGCCGTGATTTATTATCACAGTAGAATTTGGGACGTTTACGCTGTTTCTAGATTGACGCAGGTACATTTTCCACGACCTTTGGAAGCAAATTTTCAATGGATGATGGTACACTGCAACGAGTTGATCGCGCGAAAATCCGTGCTGTTGGACTGGCACCCATTCTATTCAGCACATTGCGCCGCATTGTGTCTTCGCATTTCTTCATCATTCGCTTTGCAATTTTCACCGCCGCCTCCGACTTTCCATTTGCCTGCTGATGATGCGGTGAAGATGTTATGTGCTCAAAGTCCCAATCGTGAGCAAACTGGACCATTTTGCGGTTGATGAAATTTGTGCCGTTGTCCGCCAAGACCGTTTGTGGTACACCGTGACGAGCGAAATTTCTTTTATACACCCGAATGACGATGTCCGGAGTCAAATCTTCCGAAACTTACTTACTTATGGATCCTGTACACCTCTGGTGGTGCAAAGGGCCGACTTGAAAGATCTCCATCCTGAGCGTTGCCCGGCTATCGCTTTAACCTGTTGCCAGGTTAGATTTCGGTCGACTTCTTTTATTTCTTTGTTGAGGCTTCGCCGCCATGAGCCTCTGGGTCTGCCTCTGCTGCGATGTCCCGCTGGGTTCCAGTCTAATGCTTGTTTACAGATTTCGTTTCCGCCCCTACGTAGAGTGTGGCCGACCCAGCCCCACTTCCGATCCCGAATTTCTGTTGCTATCGGCCTCTGGTGACAACGACGATGGAGCTCGTTGTTTGAGATCCAATTGTGAGGCCACCATACCCGAATTATATACCGCAGGCATCTGTTGATGACCACCTGCAGCCGTTGAGTGTTCTCCACTGATACACACCATGTTTCGCTAGCGTATAAAAGCACAGATTTCCCGTTAGAGTTGAAAATTCGTATTTTGGTGCGTTCACTTATCTGCCAGATCTTCCGAAAGGTCAACCTCAAAGTAATCAGAGTAGTGGTCGACCGTGACAAGAAATTTCTGCTAACGCCCACGGTATTCTGCGAGAAAAAACATCCATACTCACCATTTGGAAAGGGAATACCGGTATGCTGTGACTCATCATTGGAAGATTTGCTTGATATGCAGCGTATTTTGCACAAACAGTACACTCCTTAACCACGTCCTTTATTTGGCAGCTCATGCCAGGCCAGAAAAGATTAGCTCTTGCCAGTTGCTTCAGCGTTGCTTCCACGCCACCATGACTAACATGACAGGAGTCAATCATTTTGCGACGCAACACGTACGGGACCACTATTTTATCATACCGCAGAACCACTCCATCAACAGTGTGGCACCCCTGTGTGATGTAAATATCTCCTGCCATGCAACACCCCTGTACCATCTGTCAGATTGGGAGTGTGAGAAATATGTTAATGTTGTATGTAGCTTTTGAGTGTGTGATTATGTTTATATTGTATGTGGATATTGTGTGAATAATAATAACAGTTTGGGCGACATAAATTACATGTATTTATTGTTTCTGCAAATCATCCGAATACTCCGAATATTGAGGGTTTAACATTGGCGACGAGGACGGTACTTTGAACCTGAAATTCACAAGGTGAGAAAATTATTCAATTCGAAGACATTTGCGTGATTTGTGAAATATTGGATACATATTATTTTTGCTAACACTTTATGTTTGAAATGTTTGTTTTAGTTTGTATTAAAGAAGTGATCGGCGTTTTAGAAGCTTGAAGGAAATAAAGCTTATCACGAATTACTGATTTTGTTATTGATCTGTCACAAACCAAGTAACAGGTATGTAGTTTGAAGATACGATGATATTTGAGTTCCACTATTAAAAGTGTCTGAGCAAAAGGCTTAAATGCCGTAGTAAATGTATATGGCTTAAATGCCGAAGAAAATGAATTGATGGATTTATGTTGATTAGTGGCTTAGATGCCGATGAAGATGGATTCAATTCCGTTGGCTTAAATGCCGAAAAATTAGGCTTCAATGCCGATAGGTAGTAAATGGTAGTAAAAGCAAGAGTACTTTTACAGTGGGGCTTAAATGCCGTTATTGGAAATAAAAAAAATACATGTAAGGTTGTAAATATTTAACAGGACGATGGATAAATGGGAAATCCAACAGTTTGCCTTTAAAGCACTGGCTCAGAATGAAATTCGAGGCCAGTGGATCCGCTGGAAACGTAATTTCGAGTACGTAGTTCCCACTAGTGGAGAGAAAGATCAAACCAAATTGAAATTCTTATTGCTGGCGCGGGCAGGTCCAGATGTCCAAGAAGTGTTCCAATCCATTCCGGATGCTGACGTTGATGAATCTGTTGATGTTAGCCCATACAACGTTGCATTATGCAAGCTTGATGAGTATTTTGCTCCGAAGCATCATGATTCAATGGAGCGAAATATATTCTGGACGCTCAAACCTGAAGCCGGGAAAATCTTGAGAAGTTCATGCTGCGAGCTCGTGAGCAAGCAAATAAGTGTGATTTCGGTAAAACGCAACAAGGGAGCCGTGATATATGTGTTATAGACAAAATTATATTAATGGCTCCTCCGGATTTGAAAGAAAAGCTTCTCCAGAAGGACCAATTGTCTCTAGATGAAGCGTTTAAGATTGTTTCATCTCATCAATTAGTAAAATATCAAGCTAGCCAAATTGTGACACTGGGACCTTCAGAAGTGTCAGCATTCCAGAATGTCGGAGGATATCGTTTTTTTTGGTGATCAGTCTGGGCGGGTCGCATTAGAATACTCTCATTGTGGTCGTAGAGGTCATTTAGGAAACGACCCAAAATGCCCTGCTCGGGATAAGGAATGTGGTTACTGCAAGCGAGTTGGTCATTTTGCCAGAAAATGCAAAACTGCTAGTTCGAAAATGCGGTGAGTGATACTCAAAGAAGACAAGATAAAAGGCCAATGATGAAGGGCATTGCTCAGCGCATATTGTTCTTATGAAGATGCTGAAGTTGTCGAAGAGGAAAAACTGCAAAGTTTCATCTTTTCGATTGGCGATGGCGATGAGTTTATTTGGTTGAAGCTGGGAGGTGTTATGACTCAAATGCTTATCGATTCTGGGAGTCGCAAAAATATTATAGATGGATCTACCTGGAACTGGTTGAAGTCGCAGAATGTCGTAATACGGAATGCTACCAAAAAGTCGATCAGAAGTTTCGCGGGTACGGGATGGATGCCAAGTCGTTGGAGGTCATAGGAATGTTTGACTCTACTATTCGAATTCCTGAGAAAATTGTCAATCGCAGTGCGATGCAAGATTTTACGTTATACGCGATGGAAATCAACCGTTGTTGGGGAAAGAAACGGCCAAGGAGCTAGATATTCTACGATTAGGGTTGCCGGATAAACCAAATCAAGTTGCTCAGGTAGGTTGCGTATAATTTTGTTCATTAGATAGTTATTCTAATTCTTGTGTTTTAAATGTCCAAGATTGTTGTTAAGTCGTCTTTTCCTAAGATGAAAGGTATAAAACTTCACATACCGATAGACAAATCCGTAACTCCTGTGGTGCAGCATGCTAGGAGGCCGCCGATAGCTTTATTAGGGCGTATTGAAGAAAAGTTAGATCATCTAGAAGCTGCTGATATTATAGAAAAGTAAATCAGTACAGTGACTGGGTCTCACCGCTAGTTATCATTGTGAAAGACAGTGGTGGTTTGGGAATATGCGTAGATATGCGCGTTGCGAATCGTGCGATAAAGCGTGAGCATCACTTGATGCCAACTATAGAAGACTTTCTTCCTCGTCTGAAGTCAGCCAAGTATTTTTCTAGGCTGGACATAAAAGATGCTTTCCATCAGATCGAGTTAGATGAATTGTCTCGGCCTGTAACAACTTTTTATTACTCATCGGGAATGTACAGATATAAGCGGTTGATGTTCGGAGTTTCATGCGCTCCGGATATGTTTCAAAAGATAATTGAGCAACTTTTAGCTGATTAGAAATTGCGTCAATTACATTGACGACATTATAGTTTTCGGTGCTGATGAGGAGGAACACAATCGGTGTCTACAGAAGGTTTTGGCTGTTCTACAAAGCCATGATGTGCTGCTCAATGATCGGAAATGTTTATTCAAAGTCACTGAGTTAGAATTTCTAGGTCATCACGTTTCCAGTGAAGGAATTCGACCAGCTGAGAGTAAAGTAGAAGCACTGCAGAGTTTCAGACCACCACAAAATGTTGAGGAGTTAAGAAGTTTTTTGGGACTCGCAACATATGTTGGTAGATTCTTGCCCAACCTAGCAACTATTTCGGCGCCCCTTCTGAACTCTTACTCGTAATGGAACACCCTTCGTTTTGGAATGAAGAGCAAGATACCGCATTCAAGAAATTGAAGAACATGATTGTGATGTTAAACAGTTGAAATTTTTTGACAATAAATTGCATACTCGAGTTATTGCTGATGCCTCTCTTGTTGCCTTAGGAGCTGTATTAGTGCAATTCCAAAACGCGTTCGATGATTCGAATCCTTTTCATCATTTGCTATGCAAGTAGAAGCTTATCCTCTACGGAACAACGTTACTGTCAAACAGAAAGAAGCTCTTGCATTAGTGTGGGCCGTGGAAAGGTTTTCCATGTATTTGATTGGTCGTGTTCGAGCTGGAAACTGACCATAAACCTCTGGAATCACTGTTTAAGTCAAGTTCTCGGCCATGCCCTAGAATCGAAAAGATGGGTTTTGCGTTTACAGTGCTTTACCTTCACCGTGAAGTACAGGAAAGGTTCAACTAATATTGCCGATCCCTTTATCGAGATTAACAGACCTTCGGCCAATGGAAACTAAAAATAAGGAACAAGAAGACAAGTTTCTTGTCTTGGCAATTTTAGAATCAACTGCCATTGACATCGGTGAAATTGAGGAAGTTTCTATTCAAGATGCAGAGCTAACCTTGATAAGGGATTCTCTTCGCTGCGGTACATGGAACAGGCTTGAGACAAAGGCATATGAACCGTTTAGAAATGAACTTGGTCTCGTTGGGGAGATCGTCGTGCGTAATAATAAAATGGTTATTCCTGTAAGTTTGAGGAGAAGATTTATGGAGCTGGCACATGAAGGGCATCCAGGAGAATCGGCAATGAAACGGAGAATGCGTGATAGAGTTTGGTGGCCTGGAATGGATAAGGAAATAGCTAAATGGGTGGCTTCTTGTGAAGGATGCCGACTAGTTGGGTTTTCTCAGAAACCAGAACCAATGCAGAGACGTCCATTACCATCTGAAGCTTGGGTAGACGTCGCGATTGATTTCCTGGGACCACTGCCTTCAGGGGATACCTGTTAGTCATAATTGACTATTACAGTCGTTATAAAGAAGTTGAAGTCATGACAAAAATAACAGGCAAGGAAACGGTTAATAAATTGCATACAATATTCAGACGATTGGGTTTTCCTCGCACAATTACACTAGATAATGCCAGACAATTTATCAGTTTGGATTTTAGCGAATACTGTAAAACAAATGGCATTCACTTAAACTTCACAACACCGTATTGGCCGCAACAGAATGGAGAAGTGGAAAGACAGAATCGCTCTCTATTAAAACGTCTTCAAATAAGTTCAGCTTTGAAGCGTGATTGGCAAAAAGATCTAAACGAGTACCTTATTATGTACTATTCTACTCCACACTCCGTTACCGGTAAAACTCCAACTGAGCTTTTGTTGGGTCGTACCATTAGAACTAAGATTCCGTTCTTGAAGGAAGTTGAAACAAACCCAATAACTGAAGAGTTTCAGGACCGTGACTGGAGTGGCAAATATCATTCAGGTCATCATGAAATGAAAACGGAATGCGAAGGAGTCCAATCTAAAGGAAGGAGATAAAGTTGTGATGCAAAACCTTAACCCTGAAACAAGCTGAGCACCACGTTTGACCCAACCGAATGCACGATAGTGTCGAAATCAGGAACACGTGTTACGGTGCAGAATGAAATGACTGGGAAAACTTATCAACGCAACTCAGCACATTTGAAGAAGATCATCGAACCTGAAGAACAACGTCGAGTTTCTATGAATTCTTCTACTTCGCAGGATATTCAACGGAGCGATGCTGTGGCCGAGACCTCCAGCAGCCGAGATCATCTGGTGACATCTCAGGAACTGGATCAGCAACTGCAAAGCAACCTAGCGACCTATGAAAGGCCAAAACGTTCTAGCCGACGTCCTACGAAGTATGATGATTACGTGGTAAATGAGGACTCTTCCGATCCTTGAGAAAAAACGAGATGTGGCACCCCTGTGTGATGTAAATATCTCCTGCCATGCAACACCCCTGTACCATCTGTCAGATTGGGAGTGTGAGAAATATGTTAATGTTGTATGTAGCTTTTGAGTGTGTGATTATGTTTATATTGTATGTGGATATTGTGTGATAATAATAACAGTTTGGGCGACATAAATTACATGTATTTATTGTTTCTGCAAATCATCCGAATACTCCGAATATTGAGGGTTTAACAAACAGTACTCAATTCGTTTCGATAGTTGCAGTATATTCGAACTGTATCTGGTACTTTATCGACTGTCCTCGGCCACCCATGGTGCATAAATTTAATGATTGCCTGCATCGTTGAATCCTTTTCCGTGTCTTGAATTATTTCACTTAGGCGCTGGTGCGAAATGCTCAAGTAGATTGTCGGATTAACGTCCACGACCTCCTTAAGCACCTTAAAGATGAGCTCGAAAAAGAGCGTCCGTGATGACATTATCCTTTCCGCTCACGTACTCTATCGTTAGACTGTATCGCTGCAAATTTAAAAGCATATGCTGTAGCCGGCGCGGAGCCGATAAGGAGTGGTTTTTGAAAGATGTTGATCAGTGGTCTGTGGTCCGTCTTGACAACAGCTTTCGGATTGCCGACGATGAGTTGGTCGAATCGTAGACAGGCAAACAAGATTGCTAGTAGCTCTTTTTCGATCTGAGCGTAGTTCTTTTCTGCTGTTGTTAGGGTTCTCGATGCGAAACCAACAACACTATCCTGTTGAAAGACTGCCGCACCCAAACCGTACACCCAACCGGCGGTTGTTAGATTTTCTAACATTTCTGTAAAAGAATCTACCAAAACCTGTATAAGAATTGGGCATATGCGAAATTGTTAGATTCTTATACAAACATTGTAAGAAAAGCTTACAAAATTGATAGATTCTTATACAATATTTGTATAAGAATCTAGCAATTTCACATATGCCCAGTTCTTATGCAGGTTTTGGTAGATTCTTATACAGAATTGTTGGAAAATCTAACAAACGCTGGTTGCGTGTAGCAGCTGGCATCACACTCTATTGTCAGTGGTAGATTGGGATCGTAGTAACGCAGCGTACCGACATCCGCAAACAATGATTTTACGTTGGTGAATGCGCCTCTTCAATCTTCGACCACTTCCATGGCACTTCCTCGGATATTAAGCTTCGTAAGTTGACCAAATTCATACTGAGATTTTTAACGAAACGGCTCAGATAATTTACCATCCCAACAAAACGGTGCACCTCCTTTCTGTTGGTCGGCCTGGGGAAATCTCTGATGGCAGAAACTTTGCTCTCGTCTGGCTTCAATCCATGATCGGTGAGCACACGTCCATAAAACCTGACTGAAGTTTGGCACAGCTTGAGTTTCGATAAATTAAGCTTCACATTCTTTTGCTCCAGCCTGACCAGGAGTGCTTCCAGATATTTGTTGTGGCTAACTAATGCCTCTTCAAATGTATCGCCAATTCCTTATATTAGCACGTCATCTGCTATACATTTCATGCCTTCCAAGCCTTCGATGGCTTCCTGTAACTTTAGCTGGAAAATCTCCGGCGCTGTTGAAATGGCAAAGGGTAATCGTGTCCAATGTTGGGAAAAACTCAAAATCGCAAAACTCATGGATGATTCAAATCAATCGTGAGTTGAAACGCATCAACTCAGCACCTAAAAATTCATGGCTGAGTTGAATCATCCATTTAAATCATCGTAGGTTTTCTTTTATTCTCCTTCGTTAAAAACCGTTAATTGACGTTCGTCGCATAGAGCTATGAATACTCTTGCTTGTGTAAACAATAAATTGCCAGCAATTTGCTTTTAAACGCTTTTTGGAGCGAAATTATTTTTGGACAAATGAGTGAAATGATGCGTTTTGGCATGAAAAACTCAGGCATGATGCAAATCTTTAAATTCGCAAACGAGTTTGCTGGAGAGTGCGGGAGAGCTCGAAGAGTGAGTTTTATGAATGATTTTGTCAACACTGATCGTGTCCAACGAAAACGACCGAAGGGTGTCCAGAATGTAGTCAATTTACTACTTGTTTCGTCCAATACTACAAGCCAAAACCCCTTCCTAGCGTCCACAGTGGAAAATACTCTGGCTTTTCCAAGTTCTGGCAGGATTTCGTCCAGTGTGACAAATTGCAAGTTTGGTCTTTTCAACGCTTTATTCAGCATGACAGGATCCAAACACACTCGAGTCCCATCGGATCCGGGGCGACGAACAATAACCAAATTACTCACCCAGTCCGTATGTGATGGTTCTTTGACTATCATTCCATCCTTCTCCAGCTGTACGAGTTCCTTCTTGAGCTTTTCTCTCATCGCGATCGGTATCCATCTAGGAGGCTGGAGGAGGCGGAATAACATTGTCATCGATTTCCAACGAAACCGTATCGGAAAATTTCCCATAACCGGTGAACAAACTTTTGTGATTATCTATTATCTGCTGTGCCTTAATTCGATAAATATTCAAAAGCTCATCGGATGTATTCATAGACTTCGATTTGCTGAACATGACTGTCTTACAGAACTTGACGTATCCCAATTCACGAGCTGCTTTTGCCAATAGCAAAGGACGAATTGAAGCACCAATCGGTATTTCTTTCCGTTGCGTCGACATGGGATCTTGCCTGGACCTAGTACCTTAATTGGATTTCCTCCGAAGCTTTGAAGGCGTAGCTTCGAAGGCAGCATTGGAGGATGATCGATTTCACAAAGTTTTGCTAGTCTTGCAAATCCAATCAGACTAGTGTTGGCGCCTGAATCCACCTCACATGTTACGGACTTCCAAACATTAGCGAATTTCAAATCGAGTTCAGCCAGAACACTGCCTCCAGAATCCGAGTTGTCGAAAATCTTCCGAATCTCGTATTCCGCATCCGATTCATCCGAAGATTCGTCGCGTTCTGAAGTTTCATCGTTTGAGTCAATGCTTTGGTCCTTCACCTCTTTTGTTCGTCGTGATCCCCGTTGTTTCCGTTTCCTGTTGGCCTTGCATACTTTTCCAAAGTGGTTCTTTTCGTTGCACTTATGACAGCGTTTGCCGAAGGCAGGGCAACTTCCTTTGCTGAATTTGTGACGGTCTCCGCAACGGGAATAGCTCACTGCTGCTTTGCCTTGACTCACCTTGTTAACCTCTACCACCTCTACCGCGCCCGCTGCTGCCATCGCGGCTCCCCGTCGAGCGATTCCAATCCTCCCACCGTTACAACCGCACAAGCGATTGGCTGCAGCAGCTGCGTTGGTTCAAGCTCCAGCAACCGCCGGCTACATCCTCTAGGGAATGCCCCCTGCCTCCTCCTGGATTCCGCCGACATCAAGAGGACCATCCGGATTCCGCTCCGCTCTACACCCCGGAGCAGCTGGATCCAATACTCAGCTAACTTACGGCTCGACTTCGAAGCTGCAATGGTAAATTGGAACGGTTGCTCCCTCAAGAGCAAAATCATCGAGCTCAGCAATTTCCTTCAGGAGAAGGAGATTGACGTGGCTTTCATCACCGAAACCCACCTAAAACCCGAGGTAAGTGCAATATTTCCGGGTTTTAGGCTGGTGAGGCTCGATAGAACAAGCTACAGAGGGGGAGGAGTGGCAATCGGACTTCAAGCTCAAATTCATCGAAGCCGTCGGAGTCGTCACTTTCATCGTGGCTTACTGTGTCCCACACAAGCCAAAGTCGACGATGGCACGTCTGGCGAGCTATGAAGGGATTTAGTTTTGAGGTGCGTCCAGAGACGCCGGCATGTATCGACCGCCAGCTGTGCGCCATCGAAGAGGCAATCTCGGTGACCAGAGAGCAGCATGTCCCGACGGCTCGGTAGGTAAGCAACTCCCTAAACATCGTTATGCAACGTACACACCAGTCAAGCAGTTCGACGAACATTGACTCCACCCCCAAGAAAATGCTTCGGTTGCTGCTTTGTTTGAACGTGTGTGAAGTTGTTCGAACAACAATTTGACAGTTGGCGGCTCGGTTGGAAAAAATTAAAACGGTTTGATTTTGGTTTGAGTTGCCGGGGGTGGAGTCAAGGTTCGCCGAAAATGTATGAGCATTTGTAGTGAAGTTGCACAAACCCCCATATATTTTTTGATGGTTGGTGCTCAAGTTGGCGCTTCGGTCGTTCGTGTGTGTGTTGGTCGAATAAATAGATTGTTCGTGCCACTGTTGTAAAACTTGATGGATGTTTGAATAAACGAGAGGTGGAGTCAATGTTAGTCAAACTGCTTGACCGTGTGTACGTTCCATTACACTCACCAAAGATTTGATTCGATTGCGAAATGTCACTCGCAGGCAGTTTTAGCGTACTGGTCTGCCTGAGCTTAAAGCAATCGAATCACAAAAATTATCCCGGCCAGAATGGTGGACCTGAAAAATAACGATTTCTCGAATCCAGATTATGCTAAGCCGTTCTGGAAAATGACCAATAGACAATAATGGCTCTAAGGATCGCTTGATAACTCCTGCAGAGAAGGTCGCTGAAATAGGTCGTCACTGATAACAGTGTAACTTGAGTTAAATACAATTGAATTACCTAATACTGTTTTGTTGTGTATTGAAACGTCAAATAAAAATTACTAGTAGTTGTTCTTAGAGGCCTGAATAAGAGAAACGCGGATAGGTATGTGCCGCCAATCGAACCGTCAAAAAACAGCATCCAATCGAGCAGGAGACCTGTCAAGCAGCCAAAATGTTGGCTCAAATACTGAAAACGGCCAAATTCGATTTTATGCCATTTCTAAATAAACAAAATTGAATGTATTTTACATTAGTTTGCAATAATATATGCAAGTCATTTATAGATTATGAAATGAAATTCCATTGTTCATTGGATTCTATTGTTATGTGATGTGCACACATAAAATAGAGGATTGTGAGACTTTATCTACATAAACCATTTCTCCCTTTTCATGTGTTGTTCTTTGATGAAGAAGATTGAATGCAGTGTTGGCAGAGTCATAGTTTCTATCCGAGTTTCTCTTATTCAGGCCTCTAGTTGTTCTTATATCCACTGCAAAGCACGCGTTTCATTTTGTCTCGTATTAACAGTCACTTCGTCAGCTCACACAATCTTGGGCAGGACATCGTCATTCCACACGAAGCAGCCGTCAACTAGCATGCTAACAACATCCATTTGATTCCCAACGACTTCTCGGAGGAGTTAGAGATCTCAGCTGGCGAATTGACGGCCTATATCAAATCATCGAAGAACATGAAGGCTTCGACAGCATCCTGAATCTAGAGATCAAACACATGAGTGCTCCGTTCTTTGAGCACCTCGCGCTGATCTTTAATCGGTGTCTCCGGCTCAGCTACTTCCCATCGTCCTGGAAGTCAGCAAAGACATCCCCATCCGGAAGCCTGGGAAGGATCCTTCCTCCGCTTCTCCCAGGATTATCCAAGCTATTCATCACCGGTTACTTGAGTAATGAGTCTGCCGAAAATCTCAACATCTTGCTCGAGGAACAGTTTGAATTCCGACGCGGTCGGTCAACTGTACACCAACTGACTCGAGTTACCAACGTCCTCAGACGGAACAAGTTTGTCTCAAAAACATCCGCCATGGCCTTACTCAATGTCGAGAAGGCATTTGACAATGTATGGCATGATGGCCTGGTGTACAAACTACAACGCTACAATCTTCTCAGCTACCTGGTGAAAATTATCAACAATTACCTGTCGGTAAGGGACTAAGACAAGTTGATGGCAAGGCTTGTCCAACATTGCGCTAGATGGTGTCATGCGGAGAACCGGGTGTAACAGCCGGGGTACGATTTTCAACAGATCCAGTCAATTTATTTGTTTTGTGGATGACATGGACATTGTCGGCCGAACAGTTGCAAAGGTGGCAGAACTGTACACCCGCCTGTAACGTGAAGCAATAAAAGTTGGACTGGTGGTGAATGCGTCAAAGAAAAATTACATGTTTGTGGGCGGAACCGAGCGCGACAGGGCCCACCTGGGAAGCAGTGTTACGATAGACGGGTATACCTTCGAGGTGGTCGAGGAATTTGTCTACCTCGAATCCTTGCTAACAGCTGATAACAATGTTAGTCGTGAAATGTGAAGGTGGTGCTCGCTTCCTATCCGGCAGGTACGAGACGGCGTAGAGTGCAGCGAGCGAGGTGGACAGACCAGGTGCAAGACGACTTGGCGAGCGTGGGGCGCATTCGAGGATAGAGAGATGCGGCCTCGAACCGTGTATTGTGGCGTCAAATTGTTGATTCAGTGTTATCCGTTTAGATGTACATTAAAGAAATGATGAATGATGCTTTGGAAAAATAACTTAAAATATGTTCTGCAAATTATATTTAAATTTTGACGTAAACTACGTCTAAGGGGAAGACTCGGATACAGGGTGTAAAACGAAAATTTCCAAAATCAAGACCGTCACGAAATTAGGATAGATTTCAAACGTTAATAGCGTTTTTATCTTTCGACGGATTTTAGAGATTTTCTTATCAATCGGTTCGAAAACTCTCCAACAATTTGTCAAATCCATTGGAACTATTGATTATCAACGGTAAACTATTGGAAAATTCATTTTTTCTATTCCCAGTAAAATTTTCAGAACCAATGAATCCCGTACATAGCGCGTTTTAATCATAGGTAATAAGGGACCGACTGTTTACTTCCAGGGTGCAGCAGCCGTAAAAAGTGTAGACAACAACCTTCCGTGCACCATGTTTACGGTACTCGTCACTGAGTGGCGATACCGGCGTTTCTATCTGTGTTGTTAAGCCTGCTACTCTATGTTCTGAGATTTTCAAAATTTTCACCATGAGCTCATGGAAGAATGGTAGTTGGAAATCGACAAAATGTATGGGAAAATCAAATATTTTGCAAATTTATGGAAAATGGTGGTATTTTAGAAGAAAGTAGTGATAAGGAATGAAGTATGAGGTGAAAAGATTATCTCCTGCACTTAGTTTGCACTGATTAGTATTTTAATAGTGATGCAATTTCGATTTTACTACCATTGAAAAAACGCCATCTCTTGCATTAATCGTTTTGACTGGTACCTTATTGCCTACTTTTTGGCTATTATCTTTCCCTTTTTGTGGCACAGACCTGTTGGTCCATATATGGGGGGCTATTATCTTTTATTGAATTATGCATGATGTATGAATAGGAGTGCTTCCTTCATGATACGCTCTCGATAAAACTCAAGAAAAAGTAGAAACATGGAAATGTGACGACATTATATAGGGTAAAATACCCTATACCAGTGGCGTAGCCAGAAAATTGGTCTGGGGGGGGTTAATCGAACAATTTTTTTTTTCGAAAAAATTTTCTTCTAAAAATGTTGTCTCTGGGGGCGGGGTTTATACCCAAACCACCCCCGTGGCTACGCCACTGTCCTATATTGTCCCTGTACTCCCTGTTAGTGGCAGTTTACTTCGAATTTGAATGCACCGGTTTTTTGTAAGTAGTTTACGTCGTGCGGTCGTATTTTCTACACAACCCTTCTAATTTTTTTTTGTTGTGGACAGTTCGCCACCCGTAAAATAAACTTTTCGTACAAGGTTATTATTTGAAGGTTCTCGACAACGCACTAAGGGGTAACTGGACCAAAATCCTGGCCAAAATTATATTTCGGCGTTTTCTGGTAGGTTTTGCTTTTATGATGCAAAAAGATAGTAACAATCGATTTTCGAACATTTTTACAGGTGCAAATTCACCTACCAGTGATAAATGACCTTTCTTGATATGTTCAAAAATGAAATTATAAACTGATATGCTACGTTTAGACAAGGCAAGTGAATTGAGCAAGTCGCTTGAATCGAACGCGAACTGAACGTGTAAACACCTTAATTCAATTCACTTGAACGAAAAGAAAGTTGAACATGTTCAACTTTTGGCAAGTCAATTGAATTCAACTGAGTTGTTCAATTCACTTGCCCTGTCAAAACGTAGCAATACAGAAGCGACAGCTCCATGACAGTTAATTTTTTCACTCACTTTTGTCCTTAATTAGCGTGGGAAACGTGAAAAATGCAAAATCTCGCGTAGCATTTGATAAGGGCCTATTACAGAAAGGTAAACATTAATCGATTCAAAACAAAACATTAGATTTTCAGCTCTTATTTCACAAGTTTATTATATTTTTAGCAGCGAAAGCTACCCAGAACGTACAATCAACACTGATTACTCACGCATAACATCAGTTGCATCGGAAAATTTGAAAATGATTAAACAAAAGTCTGGCTATTGTTTTTGCACCCTTATGGTCGTTCATAAACTTTTTGCTTAAATCATCTTCATCTTACAATAACATAGGATCGATTATTTTTGGAGAGGAAATGTTTCTTTCTATTTCCTGTTTTTCCTATGTACAAGGTTGCCTCAAGTGGTTACTTCACTTAAGACCAAGTAGATTGCTTACTCGAATTGTTTCTATTTAGCTTGAAGTGGCACTTGCCCGTTTTATCCCCTACCCCATATTATTTCTTTGGTTCAACTTGTCTACATAATATCAACTATGATGTATTTAAGTTATATCGAGATTTACATATCTGTTGTCAATGCAATCGCCAAATTCAATACAATTGATATTTAGATTTTCGAAAAGATTGGTTAGTGGGAAGGAGATGAAAAATAATGGAGCATGCGCTATGCTTTGTAGAGATTTAAATGAGCAGCAGGAAAAGATATTTTAGTTACTAGATAAAGATTGTCGCTGTCGTCGCTGTCCGGAACATCTTTTGCTGGCGAGGATAGGGGAGCTAAATGTCAAAGAAGGAAAATCCATACGATTTGACAGGAATGTACCACACATGTTTCGGACAGCAGAACAAAGGGAACCGAAGCGACAATCTTTATCTAGTAACTAAAATATCTTTTGCAGCAGATGCCTCAAACTAACATTATTATTTGAGGGTTAGGTTACAAAATTGTATTAAAAGTTTTTTAAATCGGCCTGTAACGCCCTACAGCATTTGAGCCTACCAAATGAACGAATAAATAACAAAAAACAGAGTATGTTACTATTGTATTCAATTATATCTATGTGTCGAATGCCTCGAAAACCAGAAAAAGTTATCTGCGGAATTTTTCTGCCTATATAGGGTAAAGTGACCAATAGTGGACCCCCAACCAATAGTGGACCCTCCAGCCATTTTTGCATTATTATAACACAATGTAAACATTTTGCTATGAAATTCCATCGGGAGAACCTACCTTACAGTCCCATGATTTGATTACATGCATTGGATATGCTATGGAAAGTAAAGTTAGATGATTTTTTACAATTCTCTAGAAAATAAACACAAGAGTGTCCACTATATAAGAATATTTGGGGGTCCATAATAGGAAGGAGAACATCCTGAAACGGGACATGAAAATCAAATGGAGTGCCGGTTATAGGAAGCACTTTCATTATATGGACCCCAGGGGGTCTACTATAGGGCGAATTCAGTAAGACTTTAAAATGTTAATTTCAATGAATAACGTCGTGTATTTGGGTGTTTTATGCATGTATCGTCAAAAGGAGATGCAGAGCTTGTTGTTAGATATCAATCAGAATTAATATGTTGAAAATGTCTACTACTTAAGACAGGAAGAGCAAAATTCTGCTACTAGGGGGTCCACTATTGGGCATTTTACCCTACTGTTAAAAACAATGGCGGAAAATATGAAAACAGCCTATTATGAAGTTTTTTTTTTTTTTTTTTTTTTCCTCGTTTGTCGGGTGAAGATCACTGCGTCCAGATTTTAGGACTATTGTGATATACCCCTCTACTGTGAAATACGCAAGTTATCTCAGTAACATGTTTGTCACTGAGATACCTTGGTATCGACTGAACTCAAGACCATCTATTATTGATGAATAGAGATCCTGAGTTACAGTATGTGACTCCCATTCTGGCGAGACTAGCTTTATGAAGCCAACCACGTCCTTGGGGATAAGATCCATATGTCAGCAGGCCCTAAAAGGGCTTGCTGAGAACTTTGAACTTACGTTGGGTGAGTGCACTGCAATAGCAGAGGATGTGTTCTGATGTTTCTCTCTCCTCGTCACAGAAGCGGCAATTTGAGGTTTGGATTGCTCCGATCTTTTGTAGATGGTATCTGCAGGGGCAGTGTCCAGTTATTAGACCGGTGTAGATGTTGAGATCCCTTTTGTTGAGACCTAATAGTTGTTGAAGTTACTACGATTTTGAAGTTACTCGCAAATTCGTTTGCGGACGAGTGCGGATGATCTTTAACCCGCAATGGAAAGATGAAAGCCTATATTTTCATGTGTGTACAATCTCGTAGCGGAATACGAGAGAGTACTTCTACTTTTTTAATAATGAAGTTTGTTAAAAAATGTCAAAAACTCCATGTTATTTATGTTTATGAAATAATATCTTAATGTTAAATATAATTCATTTCAACTCATGGAGGTCCTAGGGCAGTCTATAAATGATGGTTTGTGTATTATAAACCTAACATTATATGTGTTGTTTAGATTAGTCAGCAGTGGTAACTGATCTTTGTCTTACGGCACGCTAAAAACCATCAAATTAACATGATTTTCGATAGGTTGTCATTAATAATAATAAGGAACACACGTAAAATTTTCAATGGCACATAATGGAGATAGTATTGAAGAATATTCTAAAAATATAATACTATGCAAAAGTTCGGAAAACGAGAAAGGGTTTTTGGCCAGCCATTTGTTCTAGCTACTCCACCGTGCAACGATCCGACGGGCACAAGAAGGCGCAGCGGGGAAGGTGGATCGATCAGGTGGAAGATGATTTGCGGACCCTCCGTAGACTGCGTGGTTGGCGACGTGTAGCCATGGACCGAGCCGAATGGAGAAGACTCTTATATACCGCACAGGCCACTTCGGCCTTAGTCTGAATAAATAATATTAATAATATTATTTGAAGGAGATTCACAGCAACAAATTTTGTTTAAATTTGAAATAGGTATAAAAATCACTTGTCATAAGACGAGTTTGTACAATTTGTACAATGCTGAGGATTAAATGGGATTGTACAAACTCGTCTTACGACAAGTGAAGATATTCCACTAAAAAGCTCAAAATTATTTTCGTATAAAAATAATTTAGATTAAACTTTAAAATTCTACGAAAAATGAAAAAAAAAATGTTGCAAACATACTCCGGCCTGCATCAACAGCCTAAAATTGCTGTGTGGCCCTTGATAGTAAGATATAGTAGTAAGCATGCTGGGGACCACTGATCTATACCCATTAGAGTGATTCAAATTTTGACTTTTTTGCCCCCCGATGCTTAAACGATTGCATTTGCCATTTTAATAATCATCCTAAATTTTAAGCAATTTTTGATGTAATTTGACTGTGCACACGTCATTTGAAGTTTGTATGGAAATGTCTGTGAAAACTAACCTTTATGTGGAAGACCGTTCCGTGAGCTGGCCCATGAACTATTTAAATATGATCAACACATTGCCTACACAGAATACTTCTCAAGCTGAAAGACAGTTGTTGTTGCGAAGCGATTTCTCGTTTGGAAGCAAAGTTATGAAGAAAACAAAAATGCTCATTATTGATATTGATGTTATTCTTTTACGTGTTAAATTGAATTTCCCACGATTCAGTATTTCCTTGGCGAACATCAAATCGTTTTGCAACAAAGACGACCTGTTTCCTTGTAAAATTTCTTATGTTTCCGATGTAGTCATATATTTTTAGAGCTTTAAAGGGAAGCGTTGAGGAACGGTTTTCCATGAAAGTTACTGTTTTCATAGTTATTTTTATACAAACTTTAAACAGCGCGTGCTCACTCAATTTTCATCTAAATTAGCTAAAATTTTAGGTGGGTTAATAAAAAGGCAAATGCAATCGTTTAAGCATCGGAGACAGAAAAGTTTAAATTTGAATCACTATAATACCCATAGAGCAACTACAACTATCTTGTTTGCTATTCATCTTCCATCCACACCGAAGCGCCCCACACTGACTGATATTCCAACAGTTATGGATAATGAGACAGTCACCCTAGGAGGAACGCAATCATTCAGACAATCAAAAGCCACTATCTGGTTGTGAAGAAACTAAACTTTTATTTTACGAGCCCTCTTTCGTACTTTCAATACCCAATGATCATAAATGCCCAGCAGATGGAACTCCCCGTCCATTTCCAAATTCACCACTAGAGGGCAGCGCAATCTCCAAACGCTGTATTCCAGAGATAGATGGCACCACGTACATCGCCGAAGGACATCTGTCGAAGATTTTTTTATCGAGGTATACTGTGGTAATCGCACGCTTGAGTATTTCCAAATAAATAACTGGGTTAGTCGAATGTTAATGATAATTACATGATAATTCAAATGCTTTAAACATTGGGGATGAGTGCTACATTGAGAAAATGTAAATCGTGTAAAAACAGAACAGATTCTCACTAACACGACTCTGCCTTTTGAATTTACTACTCTAAGAGGTTCTAGATGATTTGAGAAGTACTTTCGTCTTGTTTGAAATATTTCCCGACAACGAATTAACAAATGTTCCGAATTATCTTTTTCCGATATCGAATTCAAATTATATCGGCTTGGACAATCATCTGCAATGAGATCAGTATTATTTGTCAGATTAGTATAAGTCTCTTTTAGATAATTCTAAAATGTTGTGAGTCATGGAAAAGTTCGGAGTGATAGAACCTTTCGTTTGCCATTAGTTGCGCTTCTAGATTTGGCTTCCATTATAATGGATTCCTATGTTGCAAAAATATTCTGATCCTGTAAACCGGCTTGATGATCCGAGCTTCGTCAGAATTTCGGCTTTTTCGTTTTCATCAATTCCACATTATCTAACAACAGAAAATAAGTTTCGAAAAGACAATTAGAGATTAGAGATGTCGTAAAATCCCGATTAATCGATTAGTTACTAATCGATTACTCTCGATTCCTGTCGATTATTGAATCGATTGATCGTTGGATAATAATCGATTCAAAATTAATCGATTATTACAACGATGAATCGATTAATCGAAGTAATCAATTAATTTGCGACATCCTTATGATGTCGTAAAATCCTGTTTAATCGATTAATAACAAATCGATTACTCTCGATCTCTCTCGATTATTGAATCGATTAATCGTTAGGTAATGATCGATTCAAAATTAATCGATTATTACAACGATTAATCGATTAATCGAAGTAATCGATTAATTTACGACATCTCTATTAGAGATATTCTGACTTGGGTGTGAGCTTACAGACCAGTTGATGAGTCCTTCAAAGTTACACATGACATTTCGGCATAAATCGCACATAGCATTCCTCCATTATATCATATTTATATTCACAAAATAACCGAATCAGAAAAATTGTACCATTTGCCTTCGCGGTTGGATACTTGTATTTTGCTACCAACTCATTCACACATTCATGTGTCGTATATTTTCATGTTCACTGACTTAAGGATAAGTACTTTGATTCTCATTTCTTATTGTGAAAGGTTGCTTAAAAGTAGGGAATTTGAATCACTTTATAGACGCAATACGTATGATTTGCACATTGTTCTGTTTACTCGGGTTATCAACAATTTTCACTTGACTAAATTTAAACAGTTTCAATAAATATAATAAGATCTCTCCTGCTGTCTGTTTTTCTTTCCTCTAAATCACATTTTCCGTTTCAAAGTGAGCAGCTATCATTGTACTTCCGTTCAGTTACGTATTACTCTCATC